>NW_015151098.1:160423-166248 GCF_000732505.1 Cyprinodon variegatus
CCTTGATAGCTGTGGATATATTCTTCGTGGAAGAACTTGTATCCTTTCACAGATTTATTGGTAGGGAAATTCACCGAAGCGATTTCCTCCGCATCCGCGAAAGAAAGTGTTGGCAAACTAAGTAAGGATGACGAAAAGCACCGGAGTAGAGACATTTTTCAGAGTAAAACAGGAAGTTCTCCAGCCCTTTCAGACGCAGCTTCCGGTTGTCGTGAAAAAGGTCTATTACCTTTAATTAAAAACACTGATCATTTATTGAACAGGATGGAATAATTTCATTTAAATTACTTTAAGAAGTTAAAATTCTGAATATGACGCACTATTCCTTTAAAATCAGGAGCAGGTGGAAACAATTTGGACTTTTTTTAAATTTTAGAAATTCCACATATAGTCAGGTCTAAATTAAATACACAAACCTCCATTATTATTCTTTTAGACTTTCAACATTTTTTTCCACCAGAAATGTCACATTAAATTCTTATTGGTTGGTTCCTGACCAATACTCTGCTATGATTAAAGTTTGAACCATTCCAGAGGCACGATACTCCCTGTTTTAGCCAATTCAAATGTATTTTGGATCCTCGTTATGCTTTAAAACCTCAGCTGTGTTCATGGTTTTGGCCTCTAGCTGTTGATTTTCAGGTGCAATTAAATGATTGGAAGCACAGGCACATTTGGCAGCAATACAGACCCTCATCTGACAACTGGTCCTTTGTTCTTACGTCTGAGATCATCACCACCAACTTGCATATCTTTAAATCTTCTTTTTGTCTGACAAAAGGATCGTTCTCTAGAAAGAGGAAGCTGCAAATGTCCCGTGGAGAGTGACGCTAGCAGGGCATTATTTTATTAAACTGGATGCATCTCTTTCTTTGTTGATTCAAAGTTTCGTTTTTAAAATATCTACGTAGTATAATTAGTTTTTATTGCTCATACATATTGCAGATTTTGTATAAAGATAATCATTAAATAGTGCAAGGATAAAATCTTACTGAGTATTAATTTTACCTGAATAATAACCTCAATGGATCTAATAATAATCCGGTTTTATGTGCAGTAGATGGATGGTCTTGGGTCCAATTATTGTTGCTGTTATATTTAACATCAAAGAACATTTCTTGTCTCTGTAATATTGAGGCTTGGATCTTTTTGAAACTCCCTGATCTCATCTGATTCACAAAATAAAACTCTGATTTCAGTGTAATAATCTGTTACAGAAAAGGCTAATATTGTCCATTATATAAAATCTCATTTATTTCAAGATTTATTGTTTTTTATTATTTGTTTTTTGTCATCAATGCCTCAGAGGTCGGATCTGCTGATGCTATTTCTAAAGCCGGGGATGCACTGTACAATTTTTGTTCAATCATTGCATGCAGCTACAGCTCACAATGTATAACAAAACAACAGGGTTTAAAAGTTCTGTGTTTTCATCTGAGAGGAAGAAGAATCCTTGTTTGCGCACTGAGCGATTTGCACACGACCACCTTACGACGGCCGACTGAATTTCAAACAGGTTTGATTTTCTCCCGACCTTACGATTCCTGATGGGGAGGTGATCATTAGAGGCTGATTGCCCCTCGTTACCCCCTGTACAGCTACACCACGCACCACCAAGCTGAAAGTCGACAAGATTGGAAAAAAAATTGCACGACTGAAGAATCGGCTGAAAAAGGGCAAAAAAAATCTTACGGTGGAAGCCCGGCTTTAGGAATAACACGGATGTAAACTTATGTGTGTAAACTTTGTCTCTCTAAACTTTTATCAGCATTATTATGTCAATAAAATGGAGGGCAAAAACTTTAAACATTCCTATGTTAATGTGTTTATTGACACACAAATATTCAAGTTTTTGCTTTTAGTTAGACTATTATTTTAAACTAAAGCTATCACAATTTTTTTTATTGTATTTATAGGATTTGGTCAAATTAAAAATTAACAGATCTTTAAACTGCAAAAGGCAGAGTTATTACCAATCCGGCTCACACTAAAGCTATCTAAAAAAGAAAAAAAGTAAAATTTTAAGAAATTCAGTGGATAATAGTTCAGTTGTGTAAAATATAATTCTTGTTTTAAGGTGGGGATTCACCATTAGGCAATACTAGGCAGTTGCCTAGGGCCCCAACTTCCTGGGTGCCCCATAAATCTCTGTTTACATGTATGGTTTAGACAACTATTCTTTAATTGTGCAATTAATTATGTTTTTGATAAAAATCCTTCAGCTTAAATGCCATCAGAACGCTGATAATATCAAGTGTGTCTCAGCCCCCCCCTTCAGTGTCCACCATATTGGATCAGTCCATTTGCTGCACATGTTCAGAAAGGTCCAAACAAACAGCAGCAAACCATTTGAAAACAAACCATGCAAAGAGCAGTGTTGCCAACTTTAGTCGCTATATTTATTGAGACAGCATGAAAAGTCAGCTGAGTACAAAACATAGAGAGGAAAACAAAAAGAAAAGGGACAAGAAGAGAGGGACACAACCTAGAACTAATATTGTATGTCTGTTCTATTAAAATTTCTCTATCTGTATAACGGGTCTGTTTTATGTGTTGTCTTAATTCAGAGGGCCCCATGCCTGTCTTTGCCTAGCGCTGCAAATTTTCTAAATCCACCCCTGCATATTTTACTTACTTATAAATAAGCAGGCTGCATCTGAAGATGGAACAGTGCATCTACAATCTGCAACCACCTGATTGCTTGAAGTCATTGACTTTGCAGGCTTTTCTCCTCCTGGATGATGTGTTGACAGTAGACATCCGCGTACACCGTGTTGCTGACTCCGCAGCAAGAGTATTAGTTAAAAAAATGCAGTGAAAATGGATGTAACCACAGGCCCAAAGTAAACTGACATTAACCTCCACATGACCAACAACGTCCCTCTGACATTTACGGCCCAGTGGCGTGAAGGGACAGGGCCGCTAGCTCAGCAGTGTTGACACATCCGGTCTATCTGAAGCGACAGCGTCCATCTCTTACCACTTTTAAGCTGAAAAATTATTTTTTCTGTCATTCCCTGTAATGCCTGTCGTGGAAAACAAGTATTCAACTAATAACTACCCCAGTTAAATAAACTTAGATCGATGGATTTCACTTTATTTTATCTTTGCAAAGAGAACAATCGTCATACAGCCCTTATTGCATTGTAATCAGCCCTGTTCTAACCTGGACAAAGTGTGTTCCCCTTAATTACAATAATGGAAAGAAGTCAGAGTCAAAACAAATTACAGACTTTGGTTAAACAGTAACATGTTATGAATAAACCTTGAAGAATCTGGCTTCTTATAGGAATAAGGTGTGTCTTGTCTACAAACACCCTCACTCAGGCATTGTGTGGCCTTTATAGTGAGTAAATAGATTAAATCAATATATGAAATAAGAGAAATCTAATAGATAGATAGATATCTGATCAATGCAGGCCTAGATTTGAGCTTAAAACAATGCTCCAATAGATCTCCTTGGCTGTTTTTTTTTTTCATTTCCATGCTCGCTTCTCGAAGTGTGCTTCTATGGAAACCATGTGTGGGGGGGGGGGTATCACCATGTGCCTACACGCTCCCCAGAGACCACAAGCTTGTATAAATCTCTGTCTCAGGGTCTCCATGCTGTCTATAGACCAGGTTGATGGCTGCACCTCGTGTCTTCGTCCTCTTCTTCGTCGTTCTGTACGTCAAAGAAAGAGGAATTTCTGTTCTGTAACAGTAGCCCTGCGTGTTCTCTGATATCTCTCATCAGTGAATAATTATCTAGAGATCACTAATGACGTTTTCATTTAGCAGACATGAAGTGCTGCACATGACAAGGTCACATAAAGGACGTTTTTACATTCCAGGGCTGCGCCGACTGGCCGCAGATTTTATGATATTATTAATTGAACAAATTAAGTGAGCGCAGCCTTGAGGGGACGTCCCAGCTGAATTGAATTAAAGATTCCCAAGATTCCCAAGAATAGCATCAATAATGGTTCAGGCAGACGTGAGGACATGTCTTTCATTGCTCGCCGATGGGCTGGATGTGAAAAGATTATTCTTTATTTAATTTGAATTATATTAAACTCCCCCTAATCTAGATTCAAATCGTTCACATTTTACCAGACTGAGAAACAATTATTCATGTTTTAAAAAAAATAATTTTTATAACAATGTTTAAAACCTAAACGTTAATATTTTATGTAGGACTTAAGCCGTTTGTTCATTTTTTTATTGCTTTTGATGCATGCTTTGTTTTGCTTTTTATGTTTCCTGTTTTTCTTTAACCATTCCTCATTTTCCTCTTTATTCTTCGTTTTTTTTCGTGGATTTGACACCCACCAGCGGGCTTTGTGAAGTCCCCTCTGTCTGAGACCAAGCTCACTGGTGACACCTTTGAGCTGTATTGTGACGTAGTAGGTAACCCCACCCCAGAAATCCAGTGGTGGTACTCGGAGATCAACCGAGCGGACTCTTTCAGGCAGCTGTGGGACGGCGCCCGCAAGCGGCGGGTGTCGATCGGCACGGCGTACGGCGTCAACTCGGTGAGTGTGCTGGGGGTTTCGCATCTCACATTGGATGACGCCGGGACCTATGAGTGCAGAGCCAGCAACGACCCTCGGCGTAACGACCTCCACCAAAACCCAGCCACCACATGGATCCGAGCTCAGGCCACTGTAACTGTGCTGCAGAGTGAGTGGTCACTGATGAGCAACCAACCCGCCCACCCACCCAGTTCCTGTGTGACTCAGCCTCCCCTCAGGACCAGTAGCTTCCTCCATAGGTGTCATCCTCCCCTGCAGACCTGAAACCGAAGGAAAGCAGAGGAATAGTTTCATTGTCTGCAGCGAATCCTCTAATTCACTCAGCCCCTCGACGCCCGTCCGGTGTGTAGAGCCAGCCTTCCCCTTAATTCCCAATCCTCATTCTTTTATCCTTCCACACATTTTCTTTTCTTTTTGTTTTATTTTAATTTGCTAGATTTGATTTCTTTTCCACAAAAATAAAAGTAAAGGGTCAACATTTCAGCTGTAATCCCTTCTCTATGGTGAGATGTCAAGAATATTTAATATAATGATCAATGTTGCAACTCAAAAACCAAAACCTTCTACTTTAATAACACCACATGATTAAATATAGATTATTTAGAAATGCTCTTCATATGTTTTCAAAAGCAATTTCCTCATGTTTTCTTTTAGACAAGGCTGGCCTAGAAGTGTCTTTATGCCTTATCTATTTTACAAGAAGTTTGCGATTCTATTGTCTGGCGCTCATCACTGCAGATTTTAAGCTTCCTGCTTCTATCTCAGAGATCTAGAGGGAAAGAACTGGTTTTGTCAGGATCTGGGCGGGCTCATAGGGACGGGGGGTTTCTCCTTTTGTGGAAAACTGGCTTGATAATTTTATATAACTGTCTAGTAGCAGCAACACTAAAGGCCAGAACGCACCGATTCCGATTTTATGACAGAAAATTGTCGGATGAGGTCATGACGTTAAGCGTTCATTGAAAGTCTGTGGGGTTGATGACACCCGACGCACAAAAACTTGGATAAACTTCTCTCTGAGAATCCTCTCTCTGCCTCAGTCATCATAGAAACCGTTCTGTGGCGTTTATTGCTGTGTTTTTCCTTTTCCTTAAACGTTTATTCAATTCAGTTTATTTCTATAGCGCCAATTCACATCATGTCATCTCAAGGCACTTTCCAGTTCACCAGATCATCCAGTCAGATTAATTCAAAGTTTTCTATCTAAGGAAAACCAGTTCATTGACTCTTCAGCAATCCCTCACACTAAGCATGCTTGTAGCGACAGTGGAGAGGAAAAACTCCCTTTGAAAAGGAAGAAACCTCCAGCAG
>NW_015151098.1:167778-169338 GCF_000732505.1 Cyprinodon variegatus
GGCCGATGTCCGATATTCAGTTTTAAGGCCGATACCGATAGGGGGCCGATTATATCTTGCATCCCTATTAATTATATTTTCCTGTTGTCTCTAAAGGTGTAATATCTGGATTCTAGCCTCGAATGCATAGTGCTGTCCAGGCAGGACGTTTTACTCCGTCCCATTTTTCTGTGCTGAGCTCTCTCTTTGTTACAGAGCCATCGATTGTGGCCTCTGAGCCGTTCACCATTACTCGAGAAGAGGAGGAGGTCTTTTTGAGGTGCAACCTGACCAGCGCCTACAGTACCCCCCAGGAGAGCTACTGGATGAAGAATGGGGAGGAGATCGCTGACACGCGCACCTCAAACAAATACATTGAATACAGGTAGAAAAGTCAAAACGTTTTTTGCAAAGATAATATTTTGCAGCCTGCTGGTTGTAAGCTAGAGGTTTCCTCTTTCTGAACCGCAGGCTCAAAAGACCAAGAGGAGATGACGCCGGCATCTACATGTGTGTCTACACCTTTGACATGGCTCCTTCTGCTAACGCCACCATTGAAGTAAAATGTAGGTTTTTTTGTTTCTCTTTTTGGGACACATTTGATTTGTCACTAGTCAAACCTGCCTGGAGCCCTCTCTGCCCTTTGATGCACGGACCTGTGATTTCAAACAGCTCTGCTGGCTGCTCAGAGGCAGGCGACGCCCTTGACACCTTCCTGCAGCCAATGCTGGGCTCGGTGGTGGCAGATGGTGTCTTGTTTGCCTGATTGCAAAGGATTATGGTACAATCCGGTCAGCCTTTTCTGCTGTTACACATGCATCGCTATACAAGCAAATTGGATTTTGGGATGGTGCTTATTATTTGATGGAATTTTTCTGCTTATCTAGAAAGAAATGAGCAGTTTCCTAAATTACTAAATTCATAAATTGATTTTGAAATATTAAAATGTAAACTTACCACAGGCGTCTTGATAAATTTATTCAGTGTATGAAGATTATATTGGATTAGTAAATTTTCTTTCTGCTTAAAGGCCAGCTGTTATATTTTAGAGCTAAAATCCCTGAAAATATCAAAAATGCACGACATAAATAACTATTGGGTCTCACAGGTGATGAGTCATTTAAACTTCAGTGTAGTTTTTCTTATGCTGGTAAAGATTCTCAGTCATCCAGATCTTAGTCATTCCAAAAATCTTCAAACAATCCACTGGACTTAGTTTCCCCCTTTAAAGATGTTTCGCTTCCCATCCAGGAAGCGTTTTCCAATTCAAAATGTCAGAAATTTCATTGTGTTTGAGGCTTTATAGGGTGGACCAAAACATAGCCTTGTTTTTGCTTAGAAAAATTGCAAACTAAACTTGACCAGCGAGTTTGCCCCTTTGGAATGGGGGCTGTTTGGTTTTTGTTTACCTGTAATACCCAAAAGGAAAGCTTTAAAGGCACACTATGCAACATTTTTCAGTTAATTAATGTGTTCCATAACGTTTTGGATGATTAAATGAGTCATTTCAGGTTGAACAAAGGTATTCTCGGCCGCCCTGGTGGTCTGTGGGGGAAATACCGCACTTGCAATTGCAGGAGC
>NW_015151098.1:170933-171742 GCF_000732505.1 Cyprinodon variegatus
GGAAAATCAACACCGGTTGCATAGTATACCTTTAAGGAAAGAAAAAAACAACCTTAAACAGAGAGGATGGACTCAGATTTTAGTTTTCAAAAACCTACGATTCAGCGATTGAGTTGATTCCTTCCCGTTATCAACGTAACCCAGGGGTCACCAATGCGGTGCCCGCGGGCACCAAGAGGCCCTCAAGGACCACATGGAGGGCCCTCTTCGTCTTCTGTAAACAGAACAACTCACTCAGTGGGTTAAGTTAATTTTTTTTTTTTTATTCTGTTGCTCTTCTTTTTGATTATTTCATAATGCTAACTATTTCATCATATTTCAGTGGTTTCAAAATGACAACATTAAAAAGAAAATTAGAAATGAATAAAAGAATAAAATAAGAATAAAAATAAGTTTTTATGGATGAGATTTACTGTAGGTGAACAGTGATCCCTCCAGTTCATAGGTCAGTATTGGTAGCCCTTCCTATGACTCGGTAGCCATGAAGTAGCCCTCAGCCTTAAAAAGGTTGGTGATCCCTGACGTAACCCCATCCCCTTTACAGGGGAACAGATGACCTCGCCTATTCAGCCAGGCCAACTATTCCCTTTAACGACCCCCCTTTCAGAGACATAGACAGGTATGGGGCATTGCAGGCTAACAAAAGAAGCCAAATTACCCCCATGGACCCGTTCGTCTGGTTTAATTTGCATTTTTTTTTAACAAAAACAATACTTTGTTTCGGTCCACTCTATAAAACCTGGAACTCAACGCTATTTCTGACATTTTGAATTTAAAAAGCTTCCTGGATGGAAGAGAAACGTCTTTAA
>NW_015151098.1:172391-174379 GCF_000732505.1 Cyprinodon variegatus
AAAAAAAAAAAAAAAAACGGTTAGAGCTTAAATATGGAAACGCGAAAACGGCGTTTCAAAATCTTCCCACTCTGAAGGCTAAATAAAAAAAAGATCGTTTACAGACCCCCGAAACGCCGGCTTCGTATGGATGAGAGGCTGGTTTGGTGAAAAATTTGTGCGTTTAGGCCAGGGTTCGGCTTCGTGTGGACGGGGCCTAAGTCTGTAAAGAATTGAATTTGAAAAGGTTGAAAGAGTCACAAATGCCCTTTAATTAGAATTTCTAGTAAGCAGAGGTTAAATATGTTTGCATAGATTTACATAATGTGGATGTTTGGGTAAACTGAACTGGTAAACCGGTGCCATTACTTTTGTCATTCTTCTTTGGGTCTTTTTTGGTTTGATATCACTCCAAGATTTATCTGAAAAGAAAGAAATATTTTTTCTTTCTTTAAAAAATATCCAAATGATTTTCTTTGTTTCAGCTGCTCCCCTGATTACCGGCCATAAGCGCAGTGAGAATAAGAACGAGGGCGAACGCGCTGTTCTCTACTGCAAGTCTGTGGGATACCCTCACCCCGTCTGGACCTGGTATAAGATCGACGACTCTATCATTAAGGTATTTAGTTAAATCCATAACGGTAGAAAATAGGTTTATTTCCGAATTTTATGCTAATTTACAACACATTATTTGTAGCAATTCAAATGTACAGTAGCAGCCATTCAAAATGGCCCTTCAACTCCCAGCAAAATCCCCTCCAACTTCCAGCCACTGGAGTTCAGTTCAGTAGCTTTTCTTTGTCCCAGTATGGGCAATTTTGTGCAGTAGTAGTACACCTTTCACACACATGTTCACATTTCACAAATCACAGATAAAAAATAAAAGAAGAAGCACAAGAGACACATAAATATTTAAAAAGATAAAAGTAAGGTGGGTTAAAAGAGACAGAAATGTAACAAAAAAAAAGGGACCCCCCTCTTGTATATTTCTTTTACTCTGACTCCACCCTTTCACTGAATTACAGGCTCTGACCAAGAGATGATGCTTCTGAGTAGATCTTAATGTCCATAAATCATGACAGAAAGAATATTTTAGTGTAAATATTGATGTTTAAAAGGGAATTGTAGGGAACCAGCCAAGGACCCATTTAGGAAAGTGGGGAAACTATGGATGGCTACATTATTTATACAAAAGTTGTTTATTTTACCCAATTTTATGCATCATTTTCTCTCCCTTCTAAATTTTCCCAAATACATCTGAACAAATAATTGGTAAAACAAGGACTGAGAAGTTTTTAAATATGTAACTGACATAAAATATTGATTGATTTCCTCATCTACAGTATATGTGTTGATACATCTGCTGCTCTTGCTTGATCCTGTAGAGTTTTGGGGGTTTGTAAAGGCTCCAACTGATAATATAGTTTACATTAAAGGTGAACATTTGAAGAAAAACAGATCTCTAGATAAAAAACCTGCCATGGAAATCCAGTGCATCAACAAATGTGTCCCTGAAAGCAATGCATGGAAAAGAATCTGTGGAAAATCACCTCTAAGCCCCTAAAAACCACCATCTTGAACAGGTTGTCACTTCATCTCCCAAATCCAAGTTAAAACTGTTACCCTCTATGACTCGAATAGCTATCTGAGCAGAAGGCAGTGCTGGAGATTAGGAAGTTAAAATCCACTTTAGTTAAGCCGCCGATTGTTTAACCCTGGTGATGTAATACTCTGATTCCTCCTGTGAAGATTCAAATTCAGTAAATTCCTCCTGCAAAGCCTAAAAAAAATAGGTAAGTACATTAGGGGTGGGTATTGGCAAAGAAGTCAGGATTCGATTCAAATCACGATTCACATGCCACGATGCAATTCTATCACGATGCATCATGATACTTGAAATATTGCGATGCATTGAGATATTTTCACTGAACACTGTAAGAAAAAGATGCAGGCGTTACCAGTGGCTGACTGGCTGGGTGTGATCTGGATCGTGTCTTCAATTGATACAT
>NW_015151098.1:175032-177468 GCF_000732505.1 Cyprinodon variegatus
ATACGGCCGAGGCGGCGAGGAAGTGGGGGCGAGTTTAGTCCGACGACGGAGGGACATGAAGGCCAAAAAGAGCTGAGATCCAGGTGGAAAAAGGGTCCCAGCGTTCTCGCGCACCTTGCTCTTCTAGCGGGTCAAACTTCACGAGTTGTTTTGCGCAATTTCGGTCATAAAAACAAAACAAGCCGGCCTCCTGTCTGCGGCACTGTCTGCGGTCAGCTACAATTTGGGAGAGGAGCAGCGGAGCGTCTGTGGAGGGGGCGGGACGTCTGGAGCTAAGGTATTGAATTGCACTGATTTTGTGCAGGATTTTTTGATGCAACTTTTCTACTTCTTTTATTTGGTGTTGTTTCTAAAAAAAAATGCATAACGATATTACAGCTTTCATTGATTTATTTCAAACTTGAAACTTTGTTTAGCCTGTAAGGTCTCGATGAATCGAATCGTAGTGTATTCTTGAGTATCAAAAATAACCGAATCGTTGGGTCCGTAAATCGATACTGAATCGAATCGCCATGATGGATGTGATTTACACCCCTAGTGTCCTCCATGTTTTATTTCATATGACTCGTAGCAGTACCCCGCGGCCGGACATGCTTGTGACACAAAGCAGCGGGCGTCAACACATCAGCAGCGACATCTGCTGGACTGGAAGTTGTATTCCACTTGGTTTGCAGGATGTGCGCCAACCATTAATCTATTTTATTTGTTCTTTTTTTTTATATAATCGATTCTTGCCTTCAAGAATCGATGCAGTAGATCACAAAAATTAGAATCGCGATGCATCGTCATGACGATTATTTTGCACACCCTTAAAGTACATGTTATTTTATTCAATCTTTATTTGCTTTCATTCTGTTTTTATCTTTCTTCTATTTGATCTAATTCATGTAAAGCACTGTGAATTGCCCATGTACTGAATTGCGCTGTAGAAATAAACCTGCCTTGCCTTGACTTGCCTTGCCTTACATCGTTTTCACCACAGGAATGTTAATATAGCCGCGCCACGAAACATAAAACCCTGCTCTACTGGCTGTGTTACTAATTAAATTACTTCCTCTATATTTATTAATACTTCCTTAGTAGATATGTGTGAAAAGCCTTAAAATAATAGATTTCATCACAGTAGTATTATCTTACACTAAAAAAGACAAGAGATAAGTTGCTTTTCCTTTGTTTTTGTTTTGTTTTTTTTCGCAAAATCCACCTTACCTCACTAATGATGCATTTATAAATTTCTTTTAAATAGTTTTCACCTGATGTTTGAAAACAAGTGTAATAATTTTATGTTGCTCAAAGTGTGTAGTAAAGCTAAAGGCTACGAAAGAAAATCATCTTTAACATCTTGGGGTGTCAAAGTCTCCATCAACACAGTAATAGTCTCTTTACCAAGAATGCTGGTAAAACACGTTTTCTTACCCACTGTGGGAACATACCAGAGTCCTCTTTTGAACTCTGGTATGTCACCCATAATGTTGTGTGCATTGCAATATTTTGAGCAAAACTGTGCTCTTACCCTGCTAATTGGACCTTCGCACTCTGCTCTTATTGGTTCAATGTGCAATTAATGAAGATTGGCCACCAGGCTGGTCCAATTTAGCCATTAAACCTTCCACACTAAAATGAGAGTTGTTTCAGTTTCATCATGCAACCCCTGTATGTACTGAGCTTTGCCCAGTCAGAGCCCTATCTCTCCATCTGAGGAGGTTAAATAAAATTGAACCTTATTTCTTGCAAGAAATATCTCTGTCTCAGCTCCCTAACTTCACTTGAGGAATACCTGATGTCTTGATTTCTCTTTCTCAATCAGTGCGAGTCATGTTGGACTGTAAGGGCACTGGAACGTGACCGAGATTCCAAAAATGTGAACTAAAATCAGGCTGATTTGGCTACAAATCGAAATTGTTTCTTCAACTTGGAACTAAAAGAGGATAATTTAGAAGAAAGCAGTTTAGTCAGTCCTACACAAAAAAAATCTCAATAGACTCAAAATCATCCTTTTTCTTTTGGCCGTCTCAGTCTGAAGGAATGAGGTGAAGAAAAGAGAATAAACATGTAGTATGCACCATGTTAACCTGACATAGATTCCTCTCTGGGAGCTCAAAGTAGGGTTGCAACTAATGATTATTTTGCAAATTGATTAATGTTTATTTCGATTAATTGATGATTCGATTGCATATAATTATCAATTAATAGTCGGATAGCTAAAGATTCTTTAAAGAAGACGTTTTCCAAACATCAAACCAGGTGAAACTGAAACTTTTCCACTTGAGGAGTTCTGGATAGAGCATATGACAGGCTATTTTCTTTTTATCTTAAATGCAAAATATTTGTATGCTTTTAAAATCTTACGAGAATAAAGTCGTAACGTTACGAGAATAAAGTCGTAACGTTACGAGAATAAAGTCGTAACGTTACGAGAATAAAGTCGTAACGTTA
>NW_015151098.1:178737-184183 GCF_000732505.1 Cyprinodon variegatus
AGCCTGGCTTGTGGTTGTGTTTTCGTCGTCACTCTGTTAGTACGTCATATGCTTCGTTGATCTGATTGGTTTATTTGGCCCGTCTATCACCAACATGGACCAATCAGCTAACCAGTATTTTCGCCCCTTCCCAAAATTAGTTCAACGGAAGGTTTCCAGATGGATATGCGGAGCAAATCCATCTGGCGGAGTCAGGTTACTAATACTCCATCGTATTTATAAGAGTCCTCTTAATGTGGAAATCTTTTATCCCCATTGATTGCATTCAGTGTTTATATCTTCCTACTAAATAAAAAGCAGTTTATTCATATTTAGTAGATTTTATAGAAAATAGCTTTCAGTGCGGCTAAAGCCTCAGGAATTTGTAACAGATTTGTTTTCTTCCCCTTGGCAGGAAATTGACAACTCATCCGGACGCTTCTTCATCAACAGCAAAGACAACTACACCGAGCTGCACATCGCCACCCTGGACATTAACCTGGACCCCGGCGAGTACATGTGCAATGCCTCCAACATTATTGGCAACAACAGTGAGACGTCTGTGCTGAGGGTGCGCAGCCTCTTGGCACCGTTGTGGCCTCTGCTGGGCGTTTTGGCTGAGATCATCATCCTGGTTATCATAATCGTTGTGTACGAGAAGCGCAAGAAGCCAGAAGATTTACAAGACGGTAAGTCAGCAGCTGTGATGCTTAAGTGTTTAGTCTGCATTTCAAGTGTATTTTGGAGGGTAACACTCTTTTTGCTCTTGTTAAATTTTAAACCCTTTTGTGTTATTCTCACTTTTTCCTATTTAGATTCCCTCCCACATAAGAAGGCAAGGCTCTCCTGAATGGTTTTGTTTTTGTAGTCATCTGCCTGAAACATTTCAGGAGTCACTTAACAATGTTCTGCACTTGCTGTCAATAATTCAGTCAGGTCAGGAAGACCCAATGAAGACAGTGTTGCAGAAGGCTGCAGCATGTCAGAACAGCTTCATCTATTTAATATTAATGGGCAAGCTGATCCTGCAGCCCTGCAGGTGTTTACTTTTTCAATTATTAATTTCTTTCCAGGGAAATTGTAGTTTTCTTTTTAAGCTTGTATAAACATGACCAGGACCCTGATGATCGTTGCAAAAACAATAGTAAAAAATTCTTAAAATGAGTGTTTTTACCCTTAATGTTAGTTGGTAAATAAGATGATTTGCCAGTGGAATCACAATTTTTGTTCTTAAAATAAAATAATTAGATATTATGCACTTGATATAAGACAATGTAAATGTTTTTTTCTTATTTTAAATGTAAATAATCTTGTTCCATTGGCAGAGTGTCTCACATACCTTCTCAATTCAAGAAAAAAATGCACTTATTTTAAGAAAAAATTTATTATCTAGATTAACATTTTTTGCAGTGGATGCTCACTCAATGGTGCCAACCTGTGACTCGCTGATATCAATAGCTTCTTTGTTATCGTTGTTTGAGGAACATTATAAATGCAACATGCAGTGAATTAATGCAGTGTCTCATCACTGCACAGAAACAAAACCTATTTAAGGCTAATGATAACAAACGCATAGCTGCGCAAGTTTTAAAAGGATTTCCACACTGACCTTTTTTGTTGTTTGTTTTCCAGGTCTGGTAAAGTATGTCAGAAGGAAAATGTTCTTTGAAGAAAGATTTAAGCTACCAGAGCATTACATGCCCATTAGCCCATCTGCGGCAGCCAGGGCTAACGTTAGCCCGTTTGCAGCAGCCAGGGCTAACATTAGTCCGACTACAGCAGCCAGGGCTAACGTTAGCCCATCTGCCAAACCTGGGGCTAATGGGGGCTGCCGCAGCTAGGGCTAACGTTAGTCCATTTGCAGCAGCCAAGGCTAACGTTAGCCCATCTGCGGCAGGCCAGGGCTAACATTAGCTCGTCTGCAGCGGCCAGGGCTAATCTTAGCCCACCTGCGGCGGCCAGGGCTAATGTTAGCCCATCTGCGGTGGCCAGGGTTAATGTTAGCCCGTCTGTGGCAGCCAGGGCTATTGTTAGCCCGTCTGCCTAAGCCGGGGCTAACGGGGCTGCCGCAGCCAGGGCTAATCTTAGCCCATCTACGGCAGCCAGAGCTAATCTTAGCCCATCTACGGCAGCCAGGGCTAATCTTAGCCCATCTATGGCGGCCAGGGCTAATGTTAGCCCGTCTGCGGTGGCCAGGGTTAACGTTAGCCCGTCTGTGGCGGCCAGGGCTATTGTTAGCCCGTCTGTGGCGGCCCACGCTAACGTTAGCCCGTCTGCGGCGTCCGGGGCTAACGTTAGCCCATCTGTGGCAGCCGGGGTTAACGTTAGCCCGTCTGCGGCGGCCGGGGCTAACGTTGGCAAAATGTTCATTTGATTTGTGTTTATCTGACTGTGTTCATCCTTATTCCCCCACTAAATGCAAAAAGTCTGAATTTATTATTATCTAAAGACTATTAATAACAGGAGGTGAAAAGCAGCTCCATGCGAGCTGAGCGTGTGGTGATGTCATCAGTACGCCTCTGTTCCAGTTGAGCCATATTTACACTTCATGCTCCCGTTCTCACCAAATCCACACTTTTCTGGGTTCTTCTCAAGAACACACTTGGCGAGAACACGAGTCCGTACTCGCGTTCTTGCGAATTGAGAAACGGCCAACAATTCGCTCTCCAACTATACACCTGTAACGGTCACCACTACTCTGCGAAGATTCTTATTTCAACCGTTGCGTATATTAGCTGCGACGTATGAATCAAGATGCTATGATCGAAAAGATTTGATTGACAGATGACCGTTGATATATGATTGGCCGAATTTAGGTGTTCAGGCTGACGTAGAACTAACTGGCCTGCAGAAGATTACAAAAAAAAAATTGATTTTAAGATGGGATTTTTATTTTTTTTTTTCTAACTTTTGGGACAATCTGGTCTGATAAAGAGAACATTTATATACATGTTTAAGCCAGAATGATTTGACATTTAAATATGATTTCCCTACGACTTTAAACACATAAATATACAATGAGCTATTTTTTTAACAGAATGTCAAACTCTGCTAGAAATTAAACACCAAAGAATGAAGATTACTGCTGAGTATAAAAGTCTTGATAGTCTCAGAGTTTTAGTTTAGATCTATGATCATCTAACAGGAACTGTTGCGTTACCCGAGTGCTCTTAGTGTAGGGAAGTAAACTTTAAAATCATACCTGAATTAAACAGGAAGCCAATGGAGAGTCAGAGGTGGAGACATGGGTTTGGGTTTTAGTACCAGGCTGGATTCTGGGCAGTTTGAAACTGAAGCACGGATAATCGTTCTAACACAACATAATAAGCATTACACTAATCCAACTGAGAGATTATAAAAGCATGAATCACTTCTTAAAGGTCTTTGGCCCAGAGGTATATTTTCCCCTTGGTTTAACTAATTTTAGTTGGAGAAATATTTATTTCACAACTATTTTGCATGTCCTAAAAAAGTTTAAAAACAATCCACTGTACTTTGTTTCCAAGGTCGAAGACGTTTCGCTTCCCATCCAGGAAAGTTTTTGAATTGTAAAAGTCAGAAATATCGTTGAGTTTGAAGCTTTATAAAGTGGACCAAGAACAAAGCCTCATTATGGCTTAGAAAACATGCAAGTTGAACCTGAAGAACGGGTCCGTCCGATTCAATTTGCATGTTTCTCTTGCATGTATGTCTGTTTAGGGAAAGGAGCAAGGAAAACGATGATGATGATGATGATGATGATGATGATGATGATGATGATGATGACAGATATAGTGTAACTTCTGCTTTCACAGGAACTTGATGTATTTAATTGCAGAACTGATCACTTATGTTTACTGTATGCTGTTCCTCCTTTTATGTCTCGTTCTAATAAGAATATCTATGTCGTCAACGGTACTGTTTTCAGTTCCTCAAACTTTCAGGATATAATTCCCCCCAATAGCTACTTTATTTTACTTTGACAATTATGACAACTTTATAAAAATAAAAGCATTGAAAGGGATGCAGGAGCATGAACGGCATGGGCAGTTCTAGACAGGAGCTAACGGGGGCCAGTGCCCCTATGGATCATGTCATGGCCGCCGTACCGAAGACAAAATACTAAAAGAAATTCTAAGGAGGATCTGCGCTGGAACAGAGATGGTTACTGATAGGTCCTTTGGATCTATTTCACTTTCTTTTTTATTTTTATTCTGTTTTACTAATTATTTTAAAACAATAAGGTAATAGTGTAAAGATGTTTTGAGATAGGAGCCAAGTTTACATCTTCTAAACATTTTCTCAAAACAATTTTTACAGCTGAATTTATCAGTTTTTCTTGATTTCTAATTCAGATTTTTTTTAGAAAATGGTAATTTTAGATAAAATTTAGTGAAAAATATGCAAAATTCCTAAATTATGAATGTATGTTGACCTAATATTCCGAATAATAGCTTTATTTGATCCTTTAGATATTCATATAGCTACAATTTTTGGAGTTTCTTTTTTTGCTGTGCTAAGGAATTTATGTTTTCATTTTAACAATAACCCAAATTAACATTTTCAAGCAAAAAATAAATATTTTCAGTTAGAAGACATATAATTTTAATTAAACCTAATTGAATGGAAATTTCACTTCATATCAGCTCTTAATGTATTTGAATCTGTTGCCCTTTTTTTTTTTTTTTTGCTTCATGCTTTTCTGTGCCCCCATGAAAACATGCTGAGGTACCCAATCACATCCAGTTGATGTAAAATGCCAGTGATCTCCTGCTGATTCTTAAATAACACACTCACCTGCCCTGCAGGTGTGCAGAAATAAGTGGGGAAGGGGCAGCAATTAAAAAAATTCTGCCACATTGAACCTCTTTTTGTTTTGTTTTCCCCCCTTTTCAAGTATCTAGACACGGTATGTGAAACTTATTTTTGCATCTGGCCATTTCACAATTCTCAAGTCTCTACTTTATGATATGATTTACATTTTTATAAGATATAAATGTGGCGTCTGACAGATTCAGCCTTTGTGTTTAACACATGTGCTGTAGTATCACTTTTTTAAACTGATACTTTGATTCCTTGAATGAGCTACAAAAAAACTCTTCGATCACAAAGTGTGCTTTAAATAATCTACAATAAATGAAGGATTCAGGCCGGATTAGGAGTTCAATGTAAAATAGATTTAGACGTAATTAAATAGCTCCTGATACTTAAAAAAAAAACTGTGAAATAGCCCTTTATCCAACCGGTGAATCTCAAATATATTTTTTTTCCGAATGTAAAATGTAAAATTTAAATAAAGAAAAATTTGAAATGGGGCTGAAACTAACGGTTATTTTGCAAATTAATTAATCTGTTGATTTTTCTGATTAATCAATTAATGATAGGATAGGAAAAGGTTAAAAAAAAGATGTTTTACTAAATTAAACCAGGTGAAACTAACTTTTCCACTTGAGGAAGTTATTTAAAAAAAAAAAAAAAAAAAAAAAAA
>NW_015151098.1:184945-188865 GCF_000732505.1 Cyprinodon variegatus
TATATATATAATAAATAATATTTTATTTGTTTCTTTACTATTTTGATATAATTCCTCCTCTAAGTGGGTGGCTCTGTCAGCTAAAGGCATGTTTCAGAGTCTTTATGCTCCAGTTAATAATCGATTGATTACTAAATTAGTTTATGGTTATTTCAATAATTGATTAATCCGATTGTTTCAGCCCTAATTTGAATTTTGAACATTCCTAACAGGATGTTAAATAAGAAAGATCTGAGATGGCTGTAGATCCAGTGAGTCACACAGTTTTGTTAAACCTAAATCAGCTGCGGCTGTTGAATGCATTTAAAGGGCTGTTGTAATATCTCCCGTCCTCCTCCTTTTCTAAATTGCATAACCTAAACCATGTTGGGGGTAAGTGTAAGACTTTGCATGCTGCCAGAATTTTAATGCACATTCAGCCTCATTTCTCCTCCACTTCATACCACAGCTTATGCTTCAGTTTGCTTTTGGTTTCCGTTTTTTCCAAACTGATTACACCATTTGTGTGCATTACACTTCCAGTGAGAGCAGCTAGCCAGTGCACCGAAGTGAAGATGGTTTGTGTTTCTCAGTCCTTTCTGGAGTCTGTTTCACTCTGCTACTAACCTCTAGTAGAGGGCTGATACTAACGCAGCTGCTTCTTATGAATCAGACTCATGCTTTTCTGTGCATGGAAATAGTATGGGATTAATAATCTAAATGTGTCTGTGGAATTCTTCCTTCCTGCTCATCCATTTACATGTTTTATTAACTGTTAGACTCATTTAAGGAGGTTTGCTTTACTTCAGCATGTGAGGCTGCATCCTCGCTCCAGTCACAGTCAGCATAGATTTAGCAGCGAGGGAATTTCTATTTGTCTTTTTTCATAAGCATGTTAACCATTCTGATGTTTATTTATAATGTTTTTTTCTGCTTATTCTCCCTATGTCCATATTTCTCCATGTTGCCATAGATGACGACCTAGCCGGACCAGTGTAAGTACAACTATTTAGGCCGTGCTACCTTATCTGTGTTAAGCTTTGTGAAGTGGCGTGTGTTTGGTTGTAGATTATCCTGATGGATCTCACTGTAAACTGCGTCTCCAGATCTGGGTCAGAGAACATACGCTTCCGCCATTACTGCTTCAGATGGGAAATAAATCTCTGGATTGTAGATTTTAGTGTAGAGCATCAATACTTTCCATGGTACATTGTCAACATAGTGATAAATATGGTTTTAAAAGAATATTAAGTGTGACGATTTAGTACATTTCCTAAGGAAAATGTCCAAAAAAACTGTAATTCCTTTTTCTTAGAACATCTAAGCAACACAAAATTGCCCTATTAGAGTGATTTCTTTAAGTTCAGTACCAATAATGGTATTTTGGCAGAAAAAAAAAAATATATCGATAAGTATGTAAGTAAAACAACAGAAGATCGGTTCAGCTTTATTTTTAAATATCCATTACTGTAAAAATGTCCATAGCTGTATATTTGTTATTTATTCTCCATGTGCATAGTTTTTTTATATTGTTTAAACACTTAACAGTATTTTATTGTTTATCTTTTAACTCTTTAATATTATGTTATTCTTATATATTTTTCTAAGGTCCATATTTGTGTGACCATGTTTTCTATCATCTTTTTGCTGCTGAAAACACCAGAATTTCCCCATTATGGGACAATAACGGGATTTTCTATTCTATTTTATTCTATTCTATTCTATTTTAGCCACTAGACAAGCAGCGTGCAGAAACAGAAGTAGTCCTAAATACAGCCATAGAAACCTCTGGTGAATCCAGAAGATATATCAGTAACGCTTTCTTTTACAGTACATCATGAACTTTGTAATAACATAAGCAATAATATAGTAATATAGCAAGTTATGCTGTATTACTAGGTAACAAGAAAAACTTTAGGGAGAATTTTGTTCTCTTCAAATTTTATGCAGACAAGGTAAAGTCAGACTTCTTTATATTTCAAACCGTTAATACCAGGTAACTCATATTCATTTCGCAGACAGCAATAAATAAATAAGTTATTATCTGGTAAAATGCAATTTATTACTTTATTATTCGTTTTGTATCGATGCATCGATACGTCCGCAAGATAATCGATTCATGTTGTTTTTTTCCCTCCGGTCTATTTTTATCCATTTGCTCCTGGGCGTAATTCTCCCTCCCGTGCTGCGGTGGCGCTAAACCTATTTTAACCTCCTACCTCGCTTCCTGGTTATACTCTTACAGCAGTGTGTTGCAGTGAGCTTGATGCAGACATTTTTAAATTATGCTCAATATTGAAGCGTGGTCTGTGCTACACGCTGTGGGTCTAAATACGGCCGAGGCGGCGAGGAAGTGGGGGCGAGTTTAGTCCGACGACGGAGGGACATGAGGGCCAAAATTGAATTAATTGAATCGAATCGAATCGTGGTGTATTCTTGAGTATCGAAAATAATTGAATCGTTGGGTCAGGAAATCGATACGGAATCGAATCGCCATGATGGATGTGATTTACACCCCTACTTGGCATATAACAGAAAACCAAACCTAGAAGACAGCAAGCCAATCTTCTTAACTAAACTCTTATTTATATGTTACTTGAGTTTAGTTTTTAAAATGCTTTAGTTACCTGATCATAAGTTACAGTTTAATCTGTAACTAGTTGGTGGGTGACGGCCAATAATAGAAACTGGTAACCTGATGGTAATTACAACGTTATACAGTGACATACAATTATTATAATAAAATGCAGGTTATTATTTTGAAATTATACACATTACTCTTGGGGTAATTAGCCAAAAAAGTAGTTATTGTTACCAAGTACTATAGTGCTACTTGCTTTATTATTACCATGTTATTACATGATTACTGATGTACTGTAAAAAAAAAAAAGCGTTACTGATATATCCAGAAATGTTTGTCCTTTCAGCCAGCTGACAAGCTGTTTGCAGCAATATGTGGGTGAGAGGCCACAATGCTTTAGGTTACTTTGATGGTGACTGGATGAATTGTTCTTTTTTAATTGAACAGTGAAGTCAGCTGAGCTGCAGTGTGCAGCAGTGTGCGTCTGTACAGCCCAAAAACACTTTTGTGATTTCTTTTGCATCCTGTTACAATTAGCTTAAGAAGTACAAACAATATGATGCAACGTTTTTCCAGTGTGTCTCACTAATCATCATTTTCTTTTTAAAAAAAATCTTGCCCAACAAGCTGTAATGAGAAAATATTTTTCACATATAACCAAAAACATAGTATGTAACACATTAAGAAATGTGTAACTGGCTCCAGATTGATTGGAGCTCAGTCTTGTGCTTGGAGGTATTTCCATTATTTGAAAGGAAGTTCCAACAAAATGTAAAATAAAACTTTTTGTTTTAGCTCCTTAGCAAATAAAATAAAATAAATGCAAAGCAACCAACTACAGCTGTAATATATCAGTAGATAAATAAGATGGTTTTGCAATAGGAGTATTTTTACTCTTGAAATAAAATAATTGGATAATATACACTTTAAAAAAAGACAATCCAATTGTTTTTCTTATTCTAAATGTAATTTTTCTTGTTCAATTGGAAAAGTGTCTCACTTACCTCCTCAATGCAAGAAAAAATACATTTATTTAAAAACAAAAGACTTATTTGGATGGACGTTTTTTGCAGCGTGTAAATAAAGGTTCTGATCAGGGCCAGAGACAGAGGGCAGCCATATCAGAGTCCAACATGCTCCGGGAACAGATCCCCACTGAATTTAATCCCCTGTTAGAGGATTAAATTACGGCATCTGAGCTTCCGTTCAGTCTCTCTATTTGCATCTTCTCAGAAGGGATTTTTTTCATGCCTAAAAGAAAAATGTGTCTGTAGAGTTGCACCTAAAAAGAAATGTGTGGAAAAGAAAAGTGATAATAGTGTTATTAAATAAAACTAATAAGGTAACGATTCTATTTATT
>NW_015151098.1:190206-190769 GCF_000732505.1 Cyprinodon variegatus
TGTTTTCATCTCCGTCACTGAGACGGTATAGCTTAAAGGTTACTATTATATCTATGGAATAATCATTATCTTGAACTGGTAAATGAAAAATAATTTTTTTTTCCAGTTAAATTTTGCATCTTTATTTTTTTCTTTCAAAAACAACAATTTTCTTACAGTATTTACCTGACTTTTCTGGTTACAACTTTTTCTAGTTTTAGGAGTAAATGTCTGCTCTTTTATATTTAAGTGAAAATGAGGGCTGTGGGGAAAAACAAACAATCACAATCCTGCTTTTTATTAATACATATGAGGTTAGCAACTACAAGAGATAAAGAAAAACCCTAAATAAATACCAGAACAATAAGAATTCTTTCATAAAAGAAACATTGTGGCAATAACTTTTTGTAACTTAATGCCCTGGAACAGACAGAACCGACTTGGCGGGCAGTATTTTAAATTCAATTCAGTTTATTTATTTAGTGCCAATTCACAACATTATTCACAACATATTTCTCCTCTACGACTAACATAAAGTTTTTAAAGCTTGGCTTGTCGATCATGCATGCATGCGCGTGTGTCGG
>NW_015151098.1:191962-193481 GCF_000732505.1 Cyprinodon variegatus
TGGGGGGAGCCTCGCTGGAAAATCAACACCGGTTGCATAGTCTACCTTTAAGAAGAATTAAATGGAGGTGTTGGATATTTTCATCCAGCAGAGTTCTTTAAAAGTTGCCTTTATTTTTAATCTTTAGAAAATTCTTCTCAATATATGATAGTAAACTTCATCCAGAGCAGCAGGTGAATATTTTTAGGTGCAACAGCTGTAGAAAAAACATAAAAGGAAGGTTATTATCCACGGTTTTGATTTTAGATTCACTATGTTAGTCTTTAACATAGCATTCCTGTTGACCCATGTAATAATTTAATCTTAATTCCAAACAAGAATCACAATCTTGTCCCCATAAATATTTAGCTCAGTAATTAAGGAGTTTATAGGAATAAAATACCTCCTGAAATGTAGAACTGAAGTACATATATTACACAGATGTCATATTCTAGCCTCATTAACAACCTGATCGCAGTATTAGCCTTTATATAATTGTAGAATAAGCGCCTGATTCCCACAATAACACAAAACATCTAATCACTTATCTTTTTCTATCCTGTTTAAAGTGCCAGTTTATAGCTCTTCTAGTTGGTTTTTCTAGTTCAGAAAGAAAGTGAAAAACCTGTTTCAGTTTTCTCTTTCCTGCCTCTTCCAGCTTTAAAAAGCCCCCATATGTCGTCTTAATATAATAACTAATGAGATATTTCAGTGTTGTGTTCTTTCTGCCATGGATTTATGTTTCATATGAGAGGAAAACTGACTGTCAATTATTTCCTCTTTAAAGGAAAACTAATTCAACCAACAACCACAAAGACAAGAACCTTCGTCAGAGGAACACAAACTGAGAAACATGTCTGAAGAGTAAGTATTTCAATATGAGGTTTAATGCGAATAATGTGAAAATCAGTGACTTGTAAGTTTAGCTTGATTGTCCCTGAGCGGTTAGAAGCTGCTCAGAAACTCCAATAAATTTGGTTCTGATTAGTTAACACACCAAATAACAGAAGGGTTTAAGGTGTGATGGAAAATGCCGCACTGCACATCATAAATGTGCCAGACAGATCCTACAGACGCATGAAGCGGACATCACATTATAGATGCTAATGTGTTTATTTGTTAGACTTGGAGGATGGCAATAGACAGAGGGGGAGGATGAGAGGAGACCGGTATAGAACCGATCACAACGGTGCAAAGAAGAATGAAAAAAATCTGTCTTGTTGCAGCAACTGTAAAATGGTTTACAGTTGCTGTTTGTATCTATGCTTCTATTTCTATGTCTGCTTCTGTCTCCTTGAACCCCAGTCAAGGAGACAGAAGCAGAGACACAAAAAGCAGCTGTAAAAGGCGGACCCGTCCAGGAAACACACAGCCAGGCAGACGAGCTCCGAGCCAGCTCCCATGCCAGAGGATGATGAGGGCAGATCCAGTCAGTCACAGTCAGAGGAACAGGACTACACTGGAAAACAGGACATGAACAAACTGAATTCGATCACATAGATAAGATTTAAACCAGTCTAGTGCTGTTCCTTTAATTCCA
>NW_015151098.1:194150-197432 GCF_000732505.1 Cyprinodon variegatus
CAGACTGATCTGCGAGTGAAACCTTGAAAGCTCGCGAGATCAGGATGGTCTCACCAGGCTAGAAGTGCAGCCATTGCCGTTTGTTTAGAAATGGTTTGTTTTGGTGCCGTCTTCATCCACTGTAAATGATTTTTCTTTGGTGACTTGCTTCATTTCCGGTACCGCTACATATTAAAACAACAACCGTATTTTATTTTTATTTAGATGGCAAAACAAAACTCAAACGTTGTTGATTTTCTATTAATTCGATTTTTCAGGTTTTAAAAACGAAAAAACAGAAAAACCGCATGCTTGTTTTGTTTTTTCGTTTTTGTTTTGAAACGAAAAAACCAAAGAACGAGCCATACGCGGATTTATGCAGTGCTTACATATTTTTTTTTCATAAAGAAAGTCAAAAGTGGCTCCAATCAGCAGTTAAAGCTTCATAGAACAACAGAAAACTGCATCTTTAGATGAGCCGGTAGCTGACCATGTTATTGTAACAGAGCTGTGATTAGAAATGTTGACAGACAGATTTAATAATCCAGATCTTCTCTGTGTTCGCAGGTCTCATTATTCATGTATTGACCATATGAAGGTAAACGAGAAGGAACTCCATGTCAGTCGCTCATAAGATGTATCTGCCATTAGAGAAGCGGTTTTGGGGCGAGTTAAATGAGGCATGCCTTATTATTTTCCTGTGTGAGGGTGTGTGACATGAAGGTACTTGAACCATAACAAAGTTAACATTTTACCCACTGTTGCTGCATGCAGTTGTTGTTTGAGGTTTTTTTTCTTCTCGATCACTAATATTATATTTTTACAACTTATAAGGTAATGCATGCAAAATACTGACCTTCTGTTTGACACAGAAATGGCTTTCTCTCTTATTTTTATTTTTTTCCTGAGGTTGTAGAAACTGTACTGTGAAAAAAAAAAAAGAAACGCTGCAGTGGAAAGAAAAGATCGCTATAACCTGGTATGACAGATGTGTAAAGTTTTATCATTCTTCTGCATACCGATAATTCATTTTATTATATCATATATATATATAAATAATATATGTATATCACATTTAAGGGCTTTGCAGTGTCCCTCTAAAGTTGTTAAAGGTTTACTTTACTTCATGTATGTACTGTATGTAATAAATCACTATAATTCTGTATGAAATCACAATAATTATAAAGGTTATTCATATCATATGATGCACTTAAAATGTTAGTATATATGATGAACTGTACAAATCTACTTTAGGAAGTCTGTACTAATCATTCTAACATATTATTTTCTATTCATGTGTATTGTACAGCATGGCTATGATCCTATGCAATTATTATCCATATCAGTATATTGAAAGTCAAAGTCATTGCAGCTTCTGATTCTTCTGTGACAAAGCTTTAAACTAGTAGGATCACCGTAGAGCGTCGACGGCGTACTCACACAGCTGCATGAGTTCTCATCCGCTGGCATGGGAGGGGGTGTGAAAGAGCCCCATGTCAGAGCCCACACGTCAAATTCTAGGACTCATTTTTAACAATAAATATATTAAGACAAAAAAAAATCCTCTCCTGCATTGTTTTGTCCTTTTTTTTTGTTTGTTTTGTTGAGAATAGCTCATTCATGCAGCTTTTTTCCTAAAAACATGTGGAGAAGAGCGCCATCTAGTGACTTTATAATGGATTTAATAGATCAGATTGGTTTTACCACACTGAAAAAAATAGTGCAACCGCTTTTGGGATCTACTTAATCATATCCAGTTACTTTAACACAATTGTTTTATGTCCTTCCCTGCTAACATGAAACAATATGATTAAGTAAATGCAAAAAAAATGGTTGCATTCATTTTTTCAGTGCATAAGAACCAATGCATTTTAGGAAGATTTATGTGTGCCAAATAAAACAAAGTCCCCTCCACAGCGTCCTATAAATTTACAAACCAACTGTTATCTAAAAAGTTTTGACTCTTCCACTTTATTGCTAAGTTTAAGTAATGAATTATAGAGCGAAAAAAAGGGGTCAGATAAAATGTTTCTTCTGGTCAGGATTGCTGATAGGGATGGGTATCCTTTCAAATATTAAGAATCCTTTCAATTCTGGAAATTTAGGATAGATTTGATCTTTTTTGGTATGATCCCAAATTGATTTTTTAAATAAAATTTTCCAAATGGATATACAAAAGTTAAAATAAAAGATCAAATCCCCACCCTTCCCTTACCCACACTTACACAGTCAAGACAACATGATGAAAACACCATAAATTGATCCAAAGCATTCCACAAGGATGAAAAAAAAAAGGAGAGTTATACAAGGTATTACGGTAAGTTAGTCATAATCACTTTTTTATTGAAGGAATTTTAGTACAGGGTCCCATATTTTCTCAAACGTATCGACCTTATCTTCGTTATAGTGTCTCAGTCTTTCCAGATGCTGAGTATTTGCTAGTTCTCCCAAACACAAATCAAATGTGGGCACAGAGTCCTTTTTACAAAATTTAAAAATCAATCTTTTAGCGATCACCGTACCAAACAAGACAGCCATTTTCTCACTTTTAGTGGCTGGTCGCAAAGCACTGGAGACCCCGATGATGGCAATAAGAGGATCTGGATCCCATTTTTTCCCCAAATTTTCTTCCAGAATGAGTGAAGCTGAACACATGACCAGAAGGAGCGCGTCAAGTTACCAATAGCAACCCGACAACGATTACAAACTGGAGACACACTAGGAAAGAAAGTGCTCAGTTTCTACCTCGAATAATGGAGCCTATGTACCAAATCCCATTTTTTTTGTGTGTGTTTATTTTTTAGCTGTTACCTGAATTTTAAGACACGTGTACGGAAGAGGATTAGGGCCACTGGAAAAAAAAAAAAGTTAACTGATTTTTACATTTTATTTCAGTTTATCTCAGAATTCTGACTTTAATCTCAGAATTCTGACTTTAATCTTAGAATTCTGACTTTAATCTCAGAATTCTGACTTTAATCTTAGAATTCTGACTTTAATCTTAGAATTCTGACTTTAATCTCAGAATTCTGACTTTTTTTCCTCAGAATTCTGACTTTAATCTCAGAATTATGACTTTTTTTCTCAGCATTCTTACTTTAATCTTAGAATTCTGACTTTAATCTCAGAAATCTGACTTTTTTCTCAGAATTCTGACTTTAATCTCAGAATTCTGACTTTAATCTTAGAATTCTGACTTTAATCTCAGAATTCTGACTTTAATCTTAGAATTCTGACTTTAATCTCAGAATTCTGACTTTAATCTTAGAATTCTGACTTTAATCTCAGAATTCTGACTTTAAT
>NW_015151098.1:200385-202152 GCF_000732505.1 Cyprinodon variegatus
ATAGCCACGCTAACGCTAGTTTCATCAGATCCACTGGCGATGATCTGTAGGCCGAACTGTGGCGCTTCTAGGTGCGTCACACCTCAACCCGCCTCAAAGCCAACGCTGATTGGACGTTCGTTTGGTGAACGGCTCCAAATTTTCTTTAACGGAGAGTCTCCAGACTGATCTGTGAGTGAAACCTTGAAAGCTCGCGAGATCAGGATGGTCTCACCAGGCTATACTTTTACTGAACTCCGAGATTTCAGTACTTTATACAACACTGCTCCAGCCACCGGCCTTCTCCTGGACATGCATATTTTTTTAACTCTGACTCCACCCTTTCACTAAATTACAGGGTCTGGCCAGGAGATGGCGCTTCTCTTTAGCTCTTAATGTCCACAAATCATGACAGAATATTTTAGTACAAAGATTGATGTTTAAAAAGGAATTGTAGGGGACCAGTCAAGAAAAGTAGGTGAATTTTGAATGGCTACTATTGGTGCTGGTCTGAAATTAACATTCAGCAGAATAAAGAAGTAATTATAGTTAATGGCAGCCATAAGGAGAGTAGCGTCTCTCCTTATGGCTGCCTGTAATTTGGAAAATACAAACCCTATTGAAAGCATTTTTAATGTGGAGTAACTGTAGGTCCCAACAGCCCCCATCCTTCCAGTGCCCCCACCAACCTTCATCACAAAGTTACACCGATGAGTCCAATGCTGTTCGCTTGCATCAAAGACGGATGAACCTGTGATTGGAGGAGGTAAGCAATACAGTTTTTTCTGTTGAATTCCCTCCTAGGTTTTTTTAAAATATTTTTGTAACATATGAATATGCTTTTAACTAATGCATCTGCTACTAAAACATTACAACATGATTATATATAATATAATTTGATTGATTGATTGACTTTATTGATCTCACAGTGGAGAAATTTACTCGTTACATCAACTCAAAAAGTTAAAAGGGAAGAAAAATGTGCAAAAGAAAGAAAAAGGTTCATGGGATATATACAGTATATATAGTGCGTCCACATATGACGGCTTTTAATCTTTTTTTATAGCAAGGTTATTGTACAGGGTGTTTAATTAGGTATTTATATATATGGATATTTATAAAGTTACTTCAGTGGGTGTCAAATATAGAGAAACAGGTTATTGCATGGTGTAATCAGAATACTTGATATTTAAACAAAGATCCATAGAGCCAAACACTCCATGACTTTTTCATGTAAATCTGTTATAACTTAGACTTAGATGGACTTTCACTGAAAAAAATAATGCAACCGTTTTTTTTGGCTTTTACTTAATCATATTTAATTACTTGAACACAATTGTTTGATGTTAGCAGGGTAGGAAATACAACAATTGTGTTAAAGTAACTAAATATAATTAAATAAATGTCAAAAGCGGTTGCTTTATTTTTTCAGTGTACGCACAGAGTGTATACAAAAAGAAATTTGTTTAATACACACCCGCAGATAGATGGAGATAGACACCAGCACCCCTCGTGACCCCACTTGGGATTAAGCGTGTAAAGAAAATGGATGTTTGGCATCCTCGTAAAGCAAATAATTGTGGTAACAAAGTACTTTAAAAAAGTACTTTATCTTCGTTCACTAAATATAGTGAGGGAGTGTTGGTCTGGTGGTAAGTGTAGTGCGCTTGTACTCTGAGAAGGTACCAGGTTGGATCCCCAAAGGCTGCATTCTGGGCTCCTGAGAAAAACCCTTAACCTCTTACACCCTCAGGGGGTATAAATAAATTTCTGCCTGACAAAAACACA
>NW_015151098.1:204022-206564 GCF_000732505.1 Cyprinodon variegatus
CTTTGTCTCTGTCCCCTTTAAAAGCCCTCCCTCTTCAGTTCCTGTTTGCTGGATCCTTGTCTTACTTCCTGTCTATCACCCGCCTGCCTTGTCTCGTCTCTCCCTGGCTTCTGGTTTTGGTTAATCCCTGATGTCTCCTTGGTTCTGGTATGTTTGTAATTTTCAGTTGGACTCTGATTCCTGCTTCTGGACCTGTGAACCAAAATAAACAGACTTTAATTCACCTCTGCCTGCTGGTCTCTGCGTTTGGGTCCTCCATACAAACACCGCTTCATGACAGAAATATTAGTTTTGGGAACAGGAAAAGATAAATTACCAATCTAAAATAAGCAGCGACTGCTGCATTTTTCTCATCTAATTTAAATCCGTTCTCAAGATTAGGATGAGCTGCAACACTGAATCCAAGCTCCATCATTAGATGAACCGTGTTATAAAATGCTGAGTTCAGTCGTTTTAAGAGAGAATAAAAAGCATGCCTATGAATAATAATTCAGCTGTCAAATGCAGGATGGAAGGACTGCCCAGGTTTTTTTAGCTGCAAAGGGAAAACCCCTTTTTCCACGAAAAAAAATCCTTTTTTTTTTTTTTTTGGGCTCTCTCGGCTCCCAAAGTTTAGGTACATTTCTAAGAAATTGTTTATTCAATTAAATTCAATTTATTTTTTGCACCAATTCACAACAAATTTAATCTCAGGTCACTTTACAGTTCACATACATCATGCACAACCAGTCTACCTGGCTGTGTGTATCCCGCACGGGGCCGCCTTTTATAGCTGCCTTTTGTATCTATGCTTCTTTTTCTATGTCTGCTTCTGTCTCTTTACGTATTTTGTTAAAAGGGCAAATAAGGAATTCAAACCAAAAAAAAGCATTTTTCTGTTTTGTTTCATTCTTGGATCGGGCTTTAAATTACTTTTGCGCATCTTAAAGAAGATTGTTTATAAATCTATCTGTGTATTTTGCAAACATTCTGCACTTATATGCTAGAAAGGACTAAAGTATNTCTTAGGCGGAGAGGCCATTTTGGCACATTTATCCATAAATGACACCAAACTGTGCCAAATGTGTTTTTTACATCAATACTGGGGGTTTGTTAAAATTACGAGGTCATGTAGCAGCTGGACCCGCCAGTGGGTCCGTAGGGTTCTAGGGGTTAACCCCAGGCTTCTCCCCGGGCGCCGCACAATGGCAGCCCAATGCTCCCCAAGGTGATGGGTTAAATCCAGAGAGTTAATAAAGGGATAAAAATTTTTTTTACATAAATAAAAATTGTTCTCATACACTATTTTACAGGAATTCTGCATTTTTATTTCTCATTCCCAGCAGTAGTGGGCAGCAAAATCCACAGATGACTGCAGCACCATTTAGGGATCAGGTTAGGATGGGGATGATTTATATGTTGATAGGTTTTCTGCAGAATCTCTGTAAATCCCGCAGGACAATCTGAAATGCTGTCATTTACAAGCTTTTGTTTTTCCTTTTTTCTGTTATTCTGCCTCTAATTCCCAGTACAGTTGAACAGTTTGTGGATTCCTTCATTTTTCAGGCCAAATTAAGAGACATCTGCGACTTTGTGAACTCTAAAATGAATAAACAGCTGGAGAAAGGGAACAACAAAATAACGCGTTCTCTCTGTGAATCAGTCTCCCAGATGTCAGGTAGAGTTCAAACCAGGTCAGGGCGGCTTACACAAAATCGGACTGTTTAAAAATAATGTCAGCAGTTCTTGAGAAATTGATTAAAATCTCCAAACCTGTTGACTTGGATCAGTAGAACAAATGCCATAAGAAAGTTATATAATTAAAATTGTATCTTTTATTACAATAAAAATACTTAATTGGACACTTTGACTTATCCTCATGTAACCATTTGAAATCCCACATTAAAAAGAAAGGTTTCAGTTTCAATCAGATTTGTGCAGAAATGTGGAATAACAGCGGACTTCTCCTTTAGTTTAAAAGTTCTTTATTTTCCTGTTACTTTATGTCATAAGATGGTTTTCCATAAAGTAAGAAGCCCAGTTTGGAACTTCTTTTAAAAATGAAACTAGTTTTCTTGTATTTAACAATAAAAAGAAGGTTTAAGATTGTAAAAAAAAAAAACAAGATATGAACATAAGCTTTAAGTGTTTTAATGCTGTTAAGGATTAGTTTCAAGAAAAGCAGACAAAAGAGATTTTTTTAATTTTATTTTAAAGCCGTAACTCAATTATTCTTGTTAGGAATCAGAAAATGTTTCAAATCTGTCTTCAGCCTGAGTGCAACTCCTTGAAAAAAACAAAGCAGACTAGATGGTGAAAAAAAAACCAAATATGTGAAGTATTTAAACTCTAATATTCTAAAATGTAACACTATTCCTAAAAGACAAATAAAAAAAAAACAATTTGAATGAAACTCTAGAGTCTAAAGATTAAAAATGTTTTAAAAAGGTGAAAGCTGTTTACAGACCATTTGGAAACTGTCAGAGTCGTGGTCTGTTTGTTCCTGTTTTTCTTGGTTTTCCATTTGTTGTCCTCTGCTGCCCTCTTGTGTCCTCCCTTGCTC
>NW_015151098.1:207604-211143 GCF_000732505.1 Cyprinodon variegatus
CAGATGGCCGCTCACACTGAGCCTGGTTCTGCTGGAGGTTTCTTCCTGTTCAAAGGGAGTTTTTCCTCTCCACTGTCGCTACAAGCATGCTTAGTGTTGTGAATTGGCGCTATAAAGATAAACTGAATTGAATTTAAATTTTTACCTGAGATGAAGACGGTTCATAATAATAATAATAATAATAATCATATCAAAATAATGCAACTTAAACTAAATCAGATTATATTCTGTGTGCCAGTTGGTAAACCAGTTTTCACTTTTTAAGTGAACCGTGAACTCGCAGGCAGACCCCCTTCTCTGAATTATTTCCTCCAGTTGCTGACAGGGCGGGGTGGGAGCATCCCGTCTCCAATGGCAACCCGATAGATTACTTCCATCAATATTCACGCTGTCGGTGAGCAAGACGATCAGCGGTGTGAGCGCACTGTGGATGTATGCGCCAGTTAGATGCGTGTGAGTGTTCACCTTGCGCGGGTGTTTCGGGGAGGTGGAGATGCTGCTTTGTCATTGAGGAGCTCAGCATCAGCAGCAGCAGCATCAGCAGCAGCATTCTCCCACTCCGGCACGTCCGACTCCCAGCATGCTGCATCCTGATGCGCTCCCCAGCGCGCCCTGTCAGCTCACATGGATTTACGTGTTTCTCGTATTTTTCCACTTCGGTCTGTGCGTGTTGACTAAAGCGGCTGCAGACCATTGACTCATGTCAATGTTTAAAGCGGAGCAAAGCGGCGCGTCCCAAGAGTCAGAGAAGATAGGAGCCATCCTGCGGATGCGCCGTCGCTGCTTTGCCTCCAGCGGGAGCCCAACTCTGTCACATCCATGATTTATCCCTCTGTTTTCACGCTCCCTCCTTAGAGAGCATCCTGTCATCTGTTTGATCAACATGGAAAGGTTCCAGTCCTCCATGCGCAAACGGCTCTACAGCTTGCCGCAAAACATTGCGCAAAGAGCAACTGTGACTGAAGGCGAAGGCGACAGCGGCGACAAGGACACTAAAAGGAAAAGTATTCGGCTAAAACATTTGTCCTCTCTGTCTCCCGCAAGCAGCTGCAGGAGCATCGAGGAGGCCGGGAGCGAGGACTTGGAGAGGGACGCGTCCGCGCTGAAATCCAACTTGAACGGGGACTGCCGCTTCTTCCGGAGCAGCATCTCGTCCATCACCGGGAGGCATCCTCCGGACTCGGATCCCGCGGAGCAGCGGCGCCTCCTGCCCGAAACGGAAGCCGGGGCGAGTGAGAGTTCACCTGGGGAGCCTGGCCCCGGGGCCCCGGAGCGGGCACCGAGTCAGCCGCCCGTCTTCGACCCGTCAGCTTTCATCAAGTTGGAGGGATCGGATCAGATAATACCCGAAGATGAGCGACTGTATCAGGCCGGCTTCATGCACCGACAGTTCGGGGCAATGCTCCAGCCCGGAGTCAACAAGTTCTCCCTGCGGATGCTGGGCAGTGAGAGGGCCGTGGAGCACGAGAGGGAGCGCGTGAAGTCTGCAGGTTTCTGGATAATCCACCCATACAGTGATTTTAGGTAAATCATTACTGCAAAAACTGGATTTATAAGCTGCATTAAATCTATCAAACAGTTCTAAAACATTTGGTCTTAATTGATCCTTAGAAAATAAAAATAAAAATATAGAAACACTGTGGCTGTTTTAATTATAGAACCTGATCAGAAGCATGGAGAATAAAACCCAAACGTGTTTTGCATTTGAACTGAATTTTGGGAACATGACTTTTTATCCAAAGCTTCAAACATGTAAAATAAACCCTTACAAGTAAACATTTGATGTTAGAAAAGGACTTCAATTGCAAACAAAATCCTCTTACATCCTGGTGGTCATTGTGCTGCTCTTAGAGCACATAAGCAGGGTGTTTAAGCTCTTCTTGCTGTCCGGACTGGAGATGTGTGGGCGTGAATGTCCATGTTTTTATTCACACATGAACAGTAGGACCTACCCAACCCCACTATGTCCTTATCAGTTTTTAATGCATCCATCTATCCCATATTTAACCGCCTCATAATTCCCTATAATTTCCCCAGCCTTGCTGCACACTCCCCCTGCTCTCTGCATGCACGGACCGGATGTGTATCACCACCATCCAGGGATTTTCATGACATATAACCTTGAGGCTCACTGTCATCATATTGTATGCTGATGTGTGTCACTGCAGGGTTTTTTTTTTCTTCCCCACTCATCTGAATTGCATTTTTTTCCATGTTTTCAAGCGAAAGTAGAGGATTACAGAGAGAGGAGCAGCGGCTTGGAAATGGGGTAATCAAAATAGGGTAACATGACCATTCAAGATATTAGAAGCAAACATCAGTGGAGATTATTACAGCACAATTAGTCTAATGGAGCAGAATCGGTGTGGACAGGGAGGGGATACGCCACACAGCATGGACAGACAGAGAGGGAGTGTAGAATAAAAAGAGAGAGAGATTGAAATGAAAATGATGTGAGGAATCAGGGCGTCCAGCTGTTAACTGTGAACTTGTTTTATGCTGTGTTGGTACCTCGTGGTCTGCTGGGTCATGTTTAGTGTTAGGATGAGGTATGGCCTCTTAAGGATCTAAGATGTTTGCAGCTCTAAAGATGAATGTTTTTGTCTTTTATCAGTGAGGTTGTGCTGCAGACACTCATCCTCATTTGCAGAAATATCCTCTAGAAGGTGAACACGCTGTCAGTGGCGGTTCTAGACCAAATGAACCAGGGGCCCAGGAGGGGGCCAGCGTGTTTTCAATGGGGCACAGAAAAGCATGAAACAGGGCGAGATTCAAATATATTAAAAGAGCTGCAAAAGGGAAATTTCTATTCAATTAGGTTTAATTAAAATTCTATGTCTTATTAAGTCAATATGCATTAAGAATTTGCAAAATTTTGCATATTTTTGACTTAAAATAAAGTTGTAGGTAAATCATTTTTAAATGTCAAATCATTCTGGCTTAAACATGTATATAAATGTGCTCTTTATCAGACCATATTTTCTCATTTTTAAATAAATCCTGTCTTAAAATCTGTGCTTTTTTCTACGTTATCTTCTGCAGACCAGTTAGTTCTACGTCAGCCTGAACACCCAAATTCAGCCAATCATAAATCAACGGTCATCTGTCAATCACATTTTTTCACTCATAGCATCTTGATTAATGTGTCGCAGCTAATATACGCAATGGTTAAAATCAGAATAATTTCCTTTCCCATTGAGTTGCGTCCCAGTGTTCACGGGGATGGACGTCTGTGTCTTCAGCAGGCGTAGAGCTAACAGAACTGGCAGCGTTGCGAGGCAAGGGCTCAAACATGTACGGCTGGAAGCCTTCTACACCAAACCAAGCTTCTGCCGCCCTGGCGTCCTCTTACAATAATTTGCAAGTTAATTTATTTATAAAGGCTATTTTAATTATTGTGGTCAATTTGCGCCGTCAATCCCGGTGCATGCGCGCTCCATTTGCAGTCTGGACACTGAGGGTAAACGTCCTGCGGCTCTGACTGCAGCGCTGAGAGGGACTCCTGCGGGAGAACGGGGGGATGGGGAGGCGCCCCACGG
>NW_015151098.1:211859-214950 GCF_000732505.1 Cyprinodon variegatus
TTTCTTTAAAGAAAAAAGAAATAGATCCAAAGGACCTATCAGTAACCATGTCTCTTCCAGTGCAGATCATCATTAGAATTTCTTTGAGTAATATGTCTTCAGTTCAGGGGCCAGGACATGATCTACAGGGGCACCAGCCCCTGTTGGCCCCTGTCTAGAACCGCCCATGCACACAGTGAGTCAGCTAAATACAGTGGAACAAATACAGTGACAGGAAAACATATATTCTCCCTTTACAGGCCTATTCCTTTTTTTTCCTATTTTTGTTATACTCAATAATTAAAAAATCACATATTGATGATAATGAAAATTCAAAAAGTGCTTTTTGGATTATAATTGAGACATTTTTTTTTACAGCTGCCAAGTTAAAAAGCAACTCCTCTCTAAAACCATGTAGCTCATAGTTTCAGTCGTTGCAGCAACAACTTGCCCCAAAATAACTTGCAATGATTATTTGAGATCAGTGTGGAAGAATTGTTTACAGAAGTGCTTTGGCTCAGCATCATTTTTTTATTTCAGAGCCTCTTTAGGGTCTTATTCCAATTTTTTTTTTTGTTAGTTTGTTTCATTGAGCTGCTCAGAGGAGGACTTTCTGTTATGCTTTCAGTTATCATCTGCTGCAAAGCTCCGGCGTGTTCAGGTAAACTGATGACTGGACATTATCTTTTGGGATTTTCTGTTGAAAAGCAGAATTAATAATCCAGATGTTTCAGCTTTCCATCCAGGCAGCAAAGCAGCTTCAGACATGGGCGGATCTAGACAGGGGTCAACGGGGGCCGGTGCTCCTGTATTTCTTTACAAATTCTGTTTTACTAATTATTTAAAAACAATAAGGTGATATTGAGATAGGATCCCAGTTTTCATCTGCTAAAAGTTTTTTTCAAAACAAATTTTAAAAATTTCTCTAATTTTTACAGCTGAATTTATCAATTTTTCTTGAATTCTAATTCAGATTTTATAGAAAACGGTAATTTTAACTTAAATTAAGTCAAAAATATGTAAAATTCCTAAATTCTGAATGTATATTGACCTAATAAGAAACAGAATTTTAATTAAACCTAATTTAATAGAAATTTCACTTCATGCAGCTCTCATTACTGTATATTTGAATCCCTTGCCCTGTTTTTTTTATTTCATGCTTTTCTGTGCCCCCATTGAAAACACGCTGGCCCCCTCTTGGCCCTCAGGTACATTTGGTTTAGAACCGCCACTGGCTTCAGATCATTACACTTCCCCCACTGTGTTTGGTTGTTGATATAATTCTTTTTATATACATATTATTACTCTGCCAGTCAACACACTGAAAAAGGACTTGCATAACGTTTTTTCTATTTTCAAAAGTCGACGGAATATTTTCCCTAATGTTTCAAAGTAATCAAGACATTTTTTTCATAATGTAATGAGAGCCTTTATATATTTTTTTCCCAGTTTTTCAGAGCTCTCCACTCATTGCCATTTTGTTCAGGCTCTTTTTTTTTAATTTGCCGAATCATGAAGATCAACCTCATCAGAGGGATGTCAGACCTGCAGTGCTTAAGATGCTTTCCTCGGTTCTTTGTGAGCACCGTGGTGAGTTGCTGATGCAGCCTAGAAGTAATTGTCCTCGGAAGGTTCAGCATCGTTTCTTCTTTATTTAAATTCAGGCTAATGGCTGTCATTCTCGCCCAAAGCCTTAGAAACCGGTTTGTAATCTTTTTTTAGGCTAAAACATTCCCTATTTCATAGTTTCTTTGGATTGGGTCGTGCGGTAGTGATTTCTGGGATTCATTTAGTCCACATAAAGTTGAACTTTAAGTTGGTTGAGATTAATTTTATATTGACTGTATACTTCGTTGGACACAAAAAGCAACATATTAAGGTACCTGTAAGGGGGAAATACTTTTAACATCAATGTTTGCTTTGTTTTTGTATCTTTTTATCTTGTTCACCAGAGTAGTAACTGCTGTGTGTTAATAAAAGCTTTCAGTGCACGGCGTAGCAGACAAACTGAACTGGCACGATGTGCAAATATGGTTAATATGATTGCTGGTGGGCCTGAGCCACAGTACAGGTGTGTGTTAAGCCACTGAGCTGCATGCAGGCTGTTCTGCTTCAGCTGTGAGCTGGCAGAGAGAGATAAGTATCTCTGGTACAAATGTGATCCCTTTTTTTTTCAGCTGTCCTGATTGATCTAAGCTCCTTTCAAAATTTTAAGCCTTGTTGTGTTCACTTTGCTTGTGACTCCCCCGACTTTTTGCTGTCTTAGCGTGTTTGCACGCCAACTCAGATCATTCCTCCAAGGATCCCTGATTGTCAGGGCTGTTTTAATGGAAACTGTTCTTTACAATAGTTAATTCTTCTCCATGCCAGCGCACTGCTTCCTGGGAACTCACTCAGCTGATGAGCCAATAAGTCGGTCTGTAGAGGATGGCGGTAATGCACGGTCCCCTTCAGGACCTTTGTTTTTTTTACCCAGCTGTTCCAGTGTTCTGCAGCTCTGTGACGTGGACAGAGCTGTAATGCTAACTACTTAACATCTGGCTGATGGGAGCTGACTTCTGGAGATGACATGGATTCCCAGGAGATAACGGTGGATTTAGCCAGAGTGGGGACGTGCAATTAGGACCAGTGTGTCAGCGCAGAGACAACAGGGCAGATGTGGAGAGGAATGCAAATGCTTTGTTTGGCAGAGAACAACAGAAAGCTGATTAGGACAAATGGTCTCCATCCCCTTGTTGTTTCTAATTCCGACTTTTAGTGCAGGTTCTATATAATTAATTTCAAGATAAAGAAGCATCCAATAAGCAGGGTCCCATCTGAACTCTTCAATGCTCGTAGTGGAGGCTTAATGACTGAAGCTCTTTGTGACTGAGCAGTAAGTCGGGGATTCAAGTTCAACAGTTGCTAAGCTGCCGCTGCGGGACCCTTGAGTAAAGGCCATAACCCTGTGAACTTTGCATTATTGCTGACCCTGTGTTCCAACTCTAAAACGGAAATATGGAACATTTCTGTGCACAGTAAAACAAAGAAAGATGTTTCTATAATATTAAAATTACAATTTTTATTTATGATTGTGGACACTTGTTAATTCATCAGGTCTTGTTTTGGTAAG
>NW_015151098.1:216434-221441 GCF_000732505.1 Cyprinodon variegatus
CGATAAGTCAAGATTATTTTCTGTGTAGTCTTCTACTTCCTGTTATCAGGTATATCTGATTGTGTACTATAGGATTTTGAGCGAAGTTTCTACCATTAAATTATGCAAAATGTGTCAGAAGCAAAACATTTCAGAAACCGTATGTATCAAATATGATACATTTGGCATTATAGGGTTAAAAGAGGACCAAAAAACGCAACCTTTTATTCAGTGGAGAGAAAAAGAAGCATGTTTATGTAAAATAGAGTCAATAATGACTTGTGGCAAAGGTAGTTTGATCCTTATCAAACCCTTCACCCCATACAGGTTTAACTTGTAGTACAAAATGACTATTTAGGTTGATGGTGTCTTTATATAATCTGAAACAGAGGCTAATTTCTTGCCACAAGGCTGCACCACAACTTAAGTGTAATATTTATGGTTGTTTTTATTATAAATTTTGTGACACTAGTCACTTTTTTTCTGTTCCCAGGCTTAAACGGCATCCTGTGATTTCCACATCTTAACAACAGACTTGGCAATATGTACATATTTCATGAAATATAATATAACAGATAGAGTAATTAAAAATTCAAATCAAATTACAAAATGACTTAAACCCAAAGGGAAATAAAAGGTTGCAGTAACTCCTATGTTGTTTTTTTAAACAGGTGTTGTAGAGTAGGTGTTGATAGCTCTAGGAAGGAAGGATCTTCCGTAGAGGTCTGTCCTGGACCGGATCTGGGGATGTCTTGATTTTCTTAAGGGATCTGACCCGCATGCAATAAACCACTCAGAGAAACCAGGGTAAAAGTTTAACAGGTTTATTGAGGAGATGAACGGGGTTGGATTCAGGAAACTCAGGGTACTGATGAACCGGAACTGGAAGAGGGAAGGGAAGTATCAGAGGTTAGTTCAGGGTCCGTGGGAACTTTGAACGATGACTCTGGCGAGACAGAGAAAACGGGACTCTTCCCAGAATCCAGTCTTGTGTGGGTTAACCAGAGGGAGGAACTCGTTGGAGGGCGGACAGGTTTTAATTTGGTTGGTTCCTGATGCACTATGGAGGGGACTGTCACTTGGAATCCAGGAGGTCTTGAACGGAACTTGTGGAGGTTAATCCCCTGCTCAGTGTGAGACTCAAACAATCCTTCCAGGGGAAGAAGGCCAAAAACATCCAGCTTGCAGGATGGCTTCCTGCAGGAAGTGCTAAATGAGGAAGTTATGTCCCCTAAAAAAGCCGTTGCGCCTCAGGGGCTTCCTCGCGGTTCTTTTCCTGGGAGCAAGTTATTTAGTACTCTTAACTCAAACTGGGTAAAAACATATAAAAGGGACTATAAAAACAGGAGTAAAAAATAACAGAGTTTATTCCAGATCAGGTCGTTACAGGACAGAGAAAATGCTTGGAGCTTGCACAGCTGTGGGCTCAAAAATCACGTCCGCGAGCGTCTGGCAAAGATTGAGCCCCGAACAAGGTCATCTTCTCCTTCTTATAGGGTCTATGTGTTGCACCAGGTGGATGCTTAGTTGTCCGTATCAGAAACTGACAAGGATTACAGATAGCTCTCCTCTATCAGTCCGGCTCCAAGATGTGCCCATATCCTGTGTATCTTTAAAGACATGAAGGCTGTCCTGATTAGATGACCTCCGTACACACAGTGACATCCACAATGTGAAGGAAGGCCTTCTACTCTCTCTAATCCGGCTAACAAAGTAACAATGCACATGATGTATAAAGCATAAACCTTAACGAAGGCAAAGACAAAAACACAGTTAGAACTCAGAGAAACAAAAACTCAGTTAGACTCAGCTAATCTCAGCTTAGCTAGAGTACCCAAAACTGGCAAACACTCTGGCGTCGAGGTAGTGACAGTCCACCGCCTAAATAGTCCTCAGTGATGAGCCAACCAGCCGCAGGTGTGCGAGAGGACCATCAAGAACAGGGCACCACCTGGTGGTGGAGGTAGAGAAAGACACAAAAAACACAAGCTGGATTCCTAACAGGAGTATCTTCTGACTTAATAGGTGACTCTGTTGTTGTTTCAAAAATCTTCTAAAGAGGATGCTCACTGTTGTCCATAACCGTCTTGACTTTATGAAGAACCTTGACTTTGTTAAATAATCTCCAGAGGTTCTGGAGGAGTTCCTAGAGCAGAATCGGCCATCTTAGTTAGCTTGTTAAGCTTTTTTAAGTCATTAGCTCTAACACTGTTACCCCAGCAGATTATGGAAGACTAGATCACCCTCACAGACTCACAGATACGTAGCATCTTGCGGCAAACGCCAAAGGACCTAACCTTCCTTAGGAAGTCAGTCTCTCTCCCTTCCTCTAGACGGCTTCACAGTTGTGTCTACAGCGTACTTTGTTGTCCAATTGAACACCAAAGTATTTATTCCCCTCAACCACCACCACTTCTTCTCCCATGACAGCTTTCAACTTGTTCCTGCTTCTTCTGAAATCTACAATCATCTCCTTGTTTTGTTGACATTCAGGATCAGATGATCGTTTCCACGCCATGCCACAAAGCGCTTCACCAGCTCTCTGTACTCAGCTTCCTGTCCACCTTCATGAATGTAAATGCTGAGCTTATTTTTCTGGGACTTTATTAAGAGCTATGTATTTTGAGCTGGTGTGTTTAACATTGAGCCTTTCTGCAGCATTGGGTTTTCTGGTGTTAAATGATGTATGCATGAACAAATACCCACTAGAAAGCATGGCTGAGGGTCTGTGGTGCTGTGGGCCTGCTTCTCCTTTATTGGAGTGTTTCCCTCTTTTCTAGTGAGCCTTAAGGCTATGTTTCGCAGTTGGTGGGTAGCTCGTGATGCGTCCATGCGTCTGTCTCTTTCTACCAAATTTTGTGTTGACCATGTAGGTGTGCCTGGCCTCTTGCTGAATTGCTGAGAGGTTAATAAGGACTCTGAGTCTCATCAAACATGCAGTCTGATACATGCATGCATGAATTTAAAAAAAAGGCCAATAAACAAACATATATAAGCTGTATATTTAGTCTTTTTAATAATGTTTGGGAGATGCTAGTGAAGATTCTCAGTCATCCAGGTCATAGTCATTCCAAAAAAGTTAGAAAACAATCCACTGGACTTTGTTTCCAAGTTTGAAGACGTTTCTCTTCCATCCAGGAAGTTTTTTCAATTCAAAATGTCAGAAATAGCGTTGAGTTCCAGGCTTTATACAGTAGCCCAACAAAGGCTTGTTTATGCTCAGAAAACATGCAAATTGGAACAGACAAATAGTTCCACCCCTTTGGAATGGGGGTCGTTTGGCTTCTTTGTTAGCCTGCAATGCCCCATACCTGTCTATGTCTCTGAAGGAGGGGTGTTGTTCAAACACTCTTCATATCAAAATCAATTATAGCTCATTAATAACTCTTATTTTTTCCAAAGACGAAAAAGTAGCTGCCCTTTTTAACCCCCTTCTAAGAACCTCAGCTTTGAGTTGTTGTATATTTGTTTTTATTATCTCAGCTTTTTTGGGCTATATTCTGTTGGTTTTCACTTTCAAAAGGAGCCTTCTGGCTTCAAAGAAGTTAATTTCTTTTTTGAGTTATAACAAGCCTGGAATCATTTTACAAAGGTAGCTCATAACTCATTCTGCACACGGCTCACACAGACTTGTGTAACAATAATAAAGGTACTGAACTAATTCAAACCCTACTTCTGTTGTTCCTCATGCCGACTTTAAAAGCACCAAATTCAAAACATTAAAAAACGATGCGCATATTTTGATTACTATATAAAAATGGAAAATTTTAATTGAAAATGTGCAGAATTTGCAAAAAGAAAAAGATAAGTCATTAAAGGGACTCATGTAGTCTCTAACACACAGAAGACCTTTAAAAAAATAACTTATTTTCTAAGTTATTCTTACTGCAAAACGCTGTATATAGAATGTTTTCCTTAATTATGAAGCATCTTGCATCGTTTGGTTTGTGGTTTTCAGGGAAATTTCTTCTTGCATTTATATCTTCTTTATATATTTTAATCCCCAGCATAACAAATACTAATATTAGCAAATATATCTTGACTATTCTTTACAACGTTTTACTTGTGCATTAAAAAAAGTATCGAAAAACAAAACACATTTGATCACTGCTGCACTTTATGGAATGGAAATGTTCATTTACTGTCTGAAAAGCTGTTATAGGAGCCATTTGTAGTTCTGTTTTCGGGCATTGCTGTGGGTGAAATCTATTTGTGTCACGGCAAGGACAGTGAGTGAAGGGTGTGGGGAGGTCACACGTTTTTTTTAATTCTTTCTATTCATATACTGGTTTGTTTTAATTATATCCACCTAATGATCACTACTACCATTTCCTTTGCATGCTGCCATAGACGGCCACCCAGGAATCTGGATGGCATTCTGTGTGTGTGCCTAATAAATGGGAGCGTCTCCCAGGCTGGACCTTTAAGCTTGTTAGGACCTGGATTTCCCGCACCCAGAAGTGACCACAATTAGAGGCAATTTGATAGTCGCTACAGCTGTACTAAACAAAATTCTGTTTCATATACACTCTGTGTATTCAAATTGACAATAAAAGTTGTCCAAGTCTAATTTTGTCTAACACAGAGGTCTTCAACAGGGGGTCCGCAGAGGTACTGCATGGGGGTCGCAAAGTTTTGGTTAATTAGACTTATATTCCCCCCCTGCAATATTTTCCACTAATTGAAATGTTTTTAAATCCAAATTAACATGAATTCAACACACTGTAGTAAACAGATAAATGCAGCTAGAAGATGTCTTTCAGCCATCAATACAGATCTGCATTTCTGAGTAAAAATAAGTCAAATATCTGACAAAAGTGTGGAAATTAGAAGATTATATAAAAAATGTTTTGTTATTGTTGTTCCAATAAGTTTAATAGTAACAGAAACATAGACTCTACATTTGTTTAGTTCTTCAAAAAGTCAGAGAAAATATATCAAGATTTGTTGCATAAAATATCTAAAAAACATGACTTATATTTTTAGATAATCTTCAACATAAATGACAAAGGAACCAGAGAAAAGAGG
>NW_015151098.1:223483-227954 GCF_000732505.1 Cyprinodon variegatus
CGTGACCAAATGTCAGAATGTTGGTGTCGATCAATCAATTTCATCCTGGACACTACAGAAAATGGGCTAAAAGTGTTAAAAACCGGAATTTTCCTTTAAATAGTGTTTTGCAAGCTAAATAAATAGATATCTTAATTTGATCGAGTTTAAATTTGTGAACTGATGTTTGGGTTTTTCCTCTTAAACATTCTAAAATGACTTGTCTACCTTTTAAAATAACTATTTTTTTTAGTTAATTAGAATTTGTCGGACATAGATTTAAAGTTTTCAGGTTTTGTTGTCATTACTATACTCAGGAGTTAAAATTTAAATTATGTTTTCTTGTTTTTAGCTTTCTGTAGTATCCTCTATGGATTGTCATTCTTTGTTTCTCTGTGTTTAATTTAGGTCTGTCTATCATATTTGTATTTTTAACCAGAATTTTATCATGGTTACATAATGACTGTCCTCTTCTTTTTGCGCTATTAACTTTTTCATTAGTGCAGAATCCTAAAAACAGCTTCACTAATTCATACATTTTGATGCTTCATTGCTTCTGCTGTAGAATTAAGATTTAGAAATGTTAGCAGTGACTGAGGAGTCATCCAATCATTAAGAGTTTTTGACTATGGTCACTTTGAAAGCTCTACATGGTGCTCCCTTTTAAAATGTTTTGTTATTTTGCCCTCTTGCCGTTACAATAACTGACTGAATCTATTTAAATAGGGGTTTATTAAGTTCAAATCAGTTTATTTATAGAGCGCCAAGTCACAACATATGTCATCTTAGGGCACTTTACAGAGTATATTCAATCCAATCATACTAAATCATACGTTCCCTTGGGCCCTTCCGCCATAACATCCAGGGGAGGTAAGATAAGGGGGAGGCTGAATCCAAAATAACACTTAGAGCATGCTGCACAGGAATTTTCCATCAGCTTTGAGTCTTTTCTTGCTGGCTCTACATGGGGAATACAACAATCCAAATTTGTTGGGCTTTTCTGCCTTGAAGCAAGCGTGCACATGGAAGATATTATCCTATCTCACCTTTAAGTTTAACCACTACAGCCAGCCTGCATAGGGCTCATTTCACGGTCCTGCTCGTTTATACAGCCTTTGTGAGCTTGTCAACCGCTGCAGGCAGCCTGATCAATGTCCAAATTGCCACCAACATCCTCTGTGATTGCAGATACATCAGGTATCCTCCAAATCCAAAGAAATCCGAGTATCATAAATCCGAAAATCCATACATCTTCAATATCCTCCACTGACAACATTGTAAAACACACCATCCTCCAAGCCTTCCAGGAGTCCATGGTGTTTCCCACGAAGTATGTCCCGGTAGGACAGGAAGGGTAGCCTCGTAAGACCATCCTGATCTCGCGAGCTTTCAAGGTTTCACTCGCAGATCAGTCTGGAGACTCTCCGTTAAAGAAAATTTGGAGCCGTTCACCAAACGAACGTCCAATCAGCGTTGGCTTTGAGGCGGGTTGAGGTGTGATGCAACGAGAAGCGCGACAGTTCAGTCTAAAGAACGTGGCGGCTTCAGCAGATGAAACTAGCGTTAGCGTGGCTATCGAGCAAGTTTTATGGGAATTACAGAGTATTTCTTCACTGAAAGAAGAGCAAAACACTGCTCTGGAGGCTTTTCTCAGAGGAAAAGATGTTTTTGCTCTTCTCCCGACTGGTTTCGGCAAGAGTTTGATCTATCAATTGGCTCCTCTTCGTCGTCGCTCTGTTAGTACGTCATATGCTTCGTTGATCTGATTGGTTTATTTGGCCCGTCTATCACCAACATAGGCCAATCAGCTAACCAGTATTTTCGCCCCTTCCCAAAATTACTGCAACGGAAGGTTTCCAGATGGATATAAGGAGCAAATCCATCTGGCGGAGTCAGGTTACAGGAAGGGCCCCTTTTCCCTGTCTTCCAGTTGAGAACATTTGATCAATTGCATTGAGAGACCAGCTGACCAGATTCAATGTTTGAATTCAGGTGATATGAAGAAAGAGCTCAATAAAGACAAGACACAGCAAAGCAGGGACAGATCAGGGAACTGCAGAGCAGCAGGAAAATGAGACCACCTCCTTCAAGAGTCAGAACTGAACACTTGGTGTAAAGCTTTCAATCTTTTCCATTGAGGAAATGTCTTATTAACTTTTGTGTTTCAGGTTTTACTGGGACCTGACCATGCTGCTGCTGATGGTGGGAAACCTCATCATCATCCCTGTGGGCATCACCTTTTTCAAGGATGAGCACACACCACCCTGGATTGTCTTCAATGTTGTGTCGGACACCTTCTTTCTCATAGACCTGGTCCTCAACTTTCGCACTGGCATCGTCAAGGAGGACAACACGGAGATAATCCTGGATCCACAGCAGATCAAGATCAAGTACCTGAAGAGTTGGTTTGTGGTGGACTTTGTCTCCTCTATACCCGTGGACTACATCTTTCTCATTGTGGAAACTCGCATCGACTCAGACTTCTACAAGACGGCCCGGGCCCTTAGGATCGTCCGGTTCACCAAGATCCTCAGTCTGCTGCGGCTGCTGCGCCTCTCCAGACTCATTCGCTACATCCACCAGTGGGAAGAGGTAGATTGTTGCATCTTTTTTTATTAATCACCCTTGTTTTAAGAACTCATAATAGTCTGGTAAATTGTTTCAAGGAGTCTAGATAATTTAAAGCCTTTAAACAATTTATAAGTGGATATTTTTGTCCATTTGGGAAAGTTTCTGTCTGTATTTTAGGGTTGCCATGTTATAATCTTAGTTGTTAACAGTGTTCTTTTTCTGTTAAACTTGTACATAGTGGGATTTCTCTTTTACTTTTTGGATCTTGCATAATAATAATACTTTTGTTAATGTCAGAAGTTGGCCGTTAATTTATGTTTTTGTGTGAAAGTTTTTATATTAACATGCTGAAATTGGTAGATTTCTCTTAAACTTTAACATTAGAACAGCATTAAAAAAACGTTTTTCTATTAACAATATTCATTGGCTGAATTACGGAAGCAAAGAATACTATAATATTAAAAGGAGAGAATTTAATATAACAGAAATTTTTCATCACAGACATTTGATTCCAGTAAAAAACTGTATCTGGGAGGAGTTGCTTGTCCATGAGCTGCAGGGTGTGGATGGTCTTGGGTGGAAAGTAGAGAACCTTAATAAACTTGAATGCTTTTAAGATATCATCTTCAATGTTAGAAGCTTGAGCAGCCGAATAGTCCAGGATGGAAAAGGTTTATCAGGTGATGTTATTTTCCTAGAGATATTTTTTGAATCCAAATCAAGGACAAAATGTAACCCCTCCACAAAACAAAAAAAACAAAAACAGCCAGTTGACCCTCAGGTTTTATGTAACTTAAAGGCTGTGGGGTTTTCTGAATGATGCTTGAACAGTAGCTTCTTCTGGCAGCACCCACTCACACTAATGCTCAGAAGATTAGTCTATTTGTTTTTGGCCTGCCACTGTCGTCTAAACCCTCTGCTTTGTTTTCTTCCACATAAATTCTCTCTTTTTGAAGAATAGCTTGGCGTTGTATCTTTTGGTTTATATATTTCCAGTAAAATATTTGAGGGAATCCTCTGCTGCCTTCATATTCACACTCACTGACTCACCATGCTTGACTACAGACTCTATGCTGGTTCTCTTTTTTTTTTTTCAAACAAGTTTTGACTGTTTCTAAATGTCCATTGCATCTGCTCCACCAAATTGACCAAAACAGACTTCTTATAGAATGAAACCTCTGTCATGATATGTAGTGCAATCTGTTTGGACGTCGTCATAGCTAACTTTTGTCGTCCCTTTGTGGTCCATCTGGTTCTAGTGTTATACACTTGCACTGCATCGCCAAGTCGACATGCAAACCATCCATCCATTTTCCATCAGCCTTATCCCAAGCGGGGCCGCGAAGGGGCCTGGTGTCTATCTCCAGCTCTCTACAGTACGGGCGTGAGGCGGGATACGCCCTGGACAGGTCGCCAGTCCATCGCAGGGCAACACTGAGACGAACAACCATTCACACACACACTCACACTTAATGATTTAGAGAAGCCAATTAACCTAAAACTCATGTTTGTGGACTGTGGGAGGAAGCCAGAGTACCCGGAGAGAGCCTATGCATGCATAGGGAGAACATGCAAACTCCATGCAGAAAGACCCAGGGCCGGGAATCGAACCCGGAACCTTCTTGCTGCAAGGCAGCAGTGCTACCCACTGCTAACATGCAAACCATGGTCATATTTTTAGATAATTTCTCTCTTTAATATATAATGCACACAATCAACTTTTTTTTTTCACTACTGTCCTCCTCATCCATTTCCTCCATAGACAAGGTTGGAAAAATTTAGGTTTAAAAAATAAATCCAACCACAAAACTAATGCTTTAACTGTAAGCTAACTGCTTAAATCAATAAACTGGACACAGGATCCAGAGTCTATGTTGCTGCGCTGACTATTCTACCCTGCACCTACTAGTGTCAGCATAGT
>NW_015151098.1:228925-235505 GCF_000732505.1 Cyprinodon variegatus
AGAGGGTTGTTGTTAACATGATCTACAGTAGCAGCTCTTAATGTGGGGCTTTTACTTCCTGGGAGTCGTCAGTCGGGGTGTCAGGGTTTGGTTTGAGGTTTTGAGGACCCAAATGCAGAGGTGAGGAGGCAGAGGTGAGTTCTTGAAGATTTAATTAAATAACTGAGGCAAAAATCCAGGGGAAAACTCACGTGGGGAGCCAGGAAAAGACGAGGAAACAGCACTGAGTAACTGCACAGGGAGAGTATATATAGAGGACACAACAAAGACAGGAGTCAGGACCGATGAGCTGATTGGGAGCAGGTGTGAACAGAGGATTCTAGAAGGGAGCTGGGGAAAAGGAGACCAACACAAGAGGGCAGCAGTGGGAAAACAAGAAATACATCCAGAAAACACCACAAAATAGGAATTAAACCTATAAAACTAGAAAACAAAGAAAAACATGGATCAAAGTGAAGCTGAAAACTCAAAAGAAAACTTAAACACAACTTAGTGCATCTTTGCTTCTTTGACACAAACAGTCTATAGATCCTCAGTATGCTAACTTATTAAAAAACTAAAACATTCTTTGCTGTACTCAAAACTTTTAGGACTAGTGTGTTACTTCTTGAATATTTCAACGCTCCAAATGGCTGGGAAAATTGTTCAATATTGCTTTTTATAGAATGTCTTTTCTCATTTCACGTTATGCTGCCATTATTCTCTTTTGCAGGTGTTTCACATGACGTATGATCTGGCCAGTGCTATGGTACGTATCATGAACCTGATTGGCATGATGCTGCTGCTCTGCCACTGGGATGGATGTCTCCAGTTTCTGGTGCCGATGCTGCAGGACTTTCCTCCGGACTGCTGGGTCACTCGGAATAAGATGGTGGTAAGTGGATCAGGAGCAGGTTAGGTTGCCTTAAAATTAAAGTATATGTTGTATTTTTACCTGCAGACTTAACATTAAGAGCTGACTAAATATTTAGTCTTTGGTTTTCTCAGGTTTTTTTAGGCTTTATTACGGTCTTTGTAATAATATTTGGAAGATGCTGGTGAAGATTCTCAGTCATCCAGGTCATAGTTATTCCAAAAAAGTTAAAATCAATCCACTGGACTTTGTTTCCAAGTTTGAAGACGTTTCTCTTCCCATGCAGGAAGCTTTTTTAATTCAAAATGTCAGAAATAGCGTTGAGTTCCAGGTTTTATCCAGCAGCCCAACAAAGCCTTATTTTTGTTTAGAAAACATGCAAATTGAAACGGAAGAACGGGTCCACCCCTTTGGAACGGGGGTCGTTTGGCTTCTTTGTTAGCCTGCAATCCCCCATACCTGTCTATGTCTCTGAAAGGGGGGTCGTTAAAGGGAATTGTTGGCCTGGCTGAACAGGTGAGGTTTTCTGTTCCCCTGTAAAGGGATTGGGGTTGCGATAATAGCGGGAAGGGATCCCTTCAGATCATTTCAGAGACATAGACAGGTATTGCAGGCTAATAAAAGAAGCCAAGCGGTGGACTGGTTCTTCTGGTTCAATTTGTATGTTTTCTAAACAAAAACAAGGCTTTGTTGGGGTACTGTATCAAGCCTGGAACTCAATGCTATTTCTGACATTTTCAATTGAAAAAGCTTCCTGGATGGGAAGAGAAACGTCTTCAAACTTAGAAACAAAATCCAGTAGATTTTTTTTTTTTTTTTACTTTTTTGGAATATTTGGAAGACATCATGCAAATAGTATGTCCTCTTTGCCATGTTTATGTGTGACCAACTGATAGGATAATCAGAGAATTGATTGGTAAAACAGAAGCTAAAGTAGGTGCTGTGGTGATATTAGGAACACTAAACGAATGCAGTGATGATTTAGCAGGATAAAATGGCCACCACCTGCACTCAGTTTCTAAAACTCTCAACAAAGCTCCCACAGGCGATGCTGCAGCAGCACTGCCGCATTCTTACTGATGAACTTTTTCTTTCCGCCCCCACGTCTCCACCAGAACGACACCTGGGGTCAGCAGTATTCCTATGCCTTGTTCAAAGCCATGAGTCACATGCTTTGCATTGGGTACGGCCTGTACCCACCCATCGGCATGGGAGACGTCTGGCTCACCATCCTCAGCATGATCGTGGGCGCTACCTGCTTTGCCATGTTTGTGGGGCATGCCACAGCTCTCATTCAGTCCTTGGACTCCTCAAGGAGACAGTACCAAGAAAAGGTGAGATTCTTTTCTTGTATAAGTTGAAGTATTAAAATATCTTTGAGCTGCAGACTTAATAGAGAAATGCACTGATCAAAGAGAACAATGAAAGGATATTATATCATCCCCATTTATATATCCAAGCACATGTCCTTAAAATGGATGAAACTCAAAATAAATATAAAAACAAATGCTTTTTGATTCATTCTCTAGTGAATCTTAAGTCGCAGGAAAAACGTTTCTCTGTAAATCTTTTTGTTCATCATCTTTTTATATTTTTTGTTGTATTTTTATCTTTAATGGCATCTTGCTTTAACTCTTTGTACTCTATATAAGCTACAGAATTTCCCTGAAGGAGTAATTCCAAGGGAGAATATAACAGTTTCCTTCCCCTGATCGACTGACTGATATAAAACGTACCTAAAACTTATATACTTAAAAGCTCTCCTAAAATTATTTGCAAAAAAGGTTGAAAATCATGTATCATTTCCCACCAAGGCACAAAAATGCAAATATTTACGTTGATATATTTAATAAAATTCCAATAAAATACTTTCATTTTGGTTGCAAGGCTTAAACATAAGGGAAAATGAACTAATAGGAACAGTTTTCATTCATTATACTAAGATAAAATATGACCATTTAAAAAATATGGGATGCTGTTTTAAAAGTTAAGCAGTCAAAAATTAGGAGCAATATTTATGGTTGTTTAGCGTGTTTTATAACAAAATAAAGTTCCAATATTTAGCTGAAAACTAAATATTTAATTTGTTAAATAAATATTTAATTTTGAGCAAAATATTTAGTCTGCAAATGAAATACATTAAAAAATTTTTAAATAAATATCTAGTTCCAAACTGAATATTTAGTTTTAGTTTGTTAAATAAATATTTAGCTCCAAACTAAATATTTATCTAACAACCTAAATAGTTAGTGTGTTGAATAAATAATTAACTCCAAATTAAATATTTATTTAGCAAACTAAATATTTGGCTAGCTTGCTAGCTTGGTGCTAGCTAAATATTTAGCTTGTTAAATAAGTATTTCATTTGGAGCTAAACATTTAGTAAGAAAATTTAATGTAAATAAATATTTAGCTCCAAACAAAATATTTGGTTTGTTATCTCCAAATTAAGTATTTATTTAGCAAACTAAGTATTCAGCTTGCTAGGCTGGTGCTAGATGCTAGCTAAATATTTAGTTTGTTAAATAAATGTTTAATTTTGAGCTTAATATTTAGTTTGCAAATGAAATACATTACATTTTTTTAAAATAAATATCTAGTTCCAAACTGAATATTTAGTTTTAGTTTGTTAAATAAATATTTAGCTCCAAATTAAATATTTATCTAACAACCTAAATACTTAGTGTGTTGAATAAATAATTAACTCCAAATGAAATATTTATTTAGCAAACTAAATATTTGGCTAGCTTGCTAGCTTGGTGCTAGATGCTAGCTAAATATTTAGCTTGTTAAATAAATATTTAATTTGGAGCTAAACATTTAGTTAGAAAATTAAATGTAAATAAATATTTAGCTCCAAACAAAATATTTAGTTTGTTATCTCCAAATTAAGTATTTATTTAGCAAACTAAGTATTCAGCTAGCTTGCTAGCTTGGTGCTAGCAAAATATTTAGTTTCGTTCAATAAATGTTTAATTTGGAGCTAATTATTTACTGAACAAACAAAATATTTAGTTTGGAGCTAAATATCTATAAAAAATACAACTAAATATTTAATTTGCAAACTAAATATTTAGCTCCAAACTAAATATTTATTTAACAAAGTAAGATTATTATTAATGAATGAATGACATACTGAAAAAATTACTTGGAAAAAAAATAAGCCCCTTTTTTTTAAAACACTCTAAATAACCATAAATATTGCTCCTAAATTTTTTGACTGCATAAATTACAAACTGCAACCCATATAAAACGGGGTCAAAATCTGCATTTTTATTAGTTGATAGAATTAAAACACACACACACGCCTCAAATCTATTCATATTGGGCCTCAAGAGCTGTTAGGGTTTTTTTTCTGATGTGGAATAGAAGACAAAAACGTCCAGAGAACCAGCAGAGGAAGAGCTCATTGACTGATGTACACATCCGCTGATGTGACAGATAAAAAGAGACAGATATGGCACAGATTAAAATCAGAGGAGCAGAGGCTTATGGCAGGAAGCGCCATACGTCGACTGGCTGCTGTGATGGTCGGCGCTGCTCCGCTGGTGGAGAACACTGCTGAAGGACACGCTGGTTAATGTCATTAGCTGCAGGCTGCAGAGCACAACTGTAATTGTCAGATGGGGCAGAGCCACAACAGCGCGCTGTGAGCAGGTTTCACAGATGGCCTGACAGTCGACTGTTAACATAATGAGATACATTATAGTCCACCTCTGAGCCGGCACATTAATCAGGTTAATATATTCATTCTATGACTTTGCATTTCGTCTTTGCAGGAGAAGCATTTGCTTAAAACCTGCACTGGAAAAATTATCTAGAAATATGTAAACATTTCTTAAATTAAGTGTATTTACCCTTAATTTCAGTAGGTAAATGAGATAGTTTGCTAATTGAACGAGTATTTTTACTCTTAAAATAAGATAATTAGATAACATGCACTTATTTTTTCTTATTTTATGTGTAAATTGTCTTGTTCCATTGGAAAAATGTCTCTTTTACCTCCTTAATCCAAGAACAAAGGCACTTATTTTAAGAAAAAATGCCTTATCTAGATGTCGATTATTTCCCAATGTGTCTGATTCTTGGTTATAAACAGCTTTGACTAGTTAAAATGTGGTTGTTTTGTTCCAGTATAAACAAGTGGAGCAGTACATGTCCTTCCACAAACTCCCCGCTGATATGAGGCAGAGGATCCATGATTATTACGAGCACCGTTATCAGGGGAAGATGTTCGATGAGGAGAGCATCCTGGAGGAGCTGAACGAGCCGCTGCGAGAGGTCAGCTTTCATCTGAACACAGCTGGTTCCACGTTTAATGACAGTCCAGCTGAATTTGGTTTATATAAGTTGTACCACGTCAGCATAAATTAAAGCATGTCGCTCTAAATGAGACTCAGATAATTATTGATTTAATCCAATATGCCTGCCACACTTTCCATGATAATGTTAATAGTCTTGTAATCTGATTAGTAACGGTCGTATGAGAGCCGAGAACCTTATTAACGGAGCGCTAAGCTGCTTTTATAATGATTGAAACGTACGCATGTGATACAGGCGCTCTGAATGCATCAGCTCTGCATTAAATAAATAGATTAACAAGCGTTTTTCCTCTGTTTCCTCAGGAGATCATCAACTTCAACTGTCGCAAACTGGTGGCGTCCATGCCTCTGTTCGCCCACGCCGACCCCAACTTTGTCACCTCCATGCTCACCAAGCTGCGCTTCGAGGTCTTCCAGCCGGGCGACTACATCATCAGGGAGGGGACCATCGGGAAGAAAATGTACTTCATCCAGCACGGCGTGGTCAGCGTCATTACAAAAAGCAGCTCAGACACCAAGCTGACCGACGGCTCTTACTTTGGAGGTGAAGTCCACCTTGCTGGATGCTCCACAGAGGGGGAGGGAGGAGATAAGGGGAGGGGGGGTGAGGCTCTTTTAATGTGTGACTGTAAGATTTATTTTGATTTAGTTTGCACAGGCTCTCAACAGATTAACTTCCCCCGACCATTACATCTGGTTAAAGTCGTCATCTCCTTAAAAGGCCTCGGGACTAAGAGCAGCAAAGCTCTGTGATCTTTGAGTCCATGTGGAGTTTTGTCCCTTGTTTAAAGCTTAAAACCCTGAACTTTCTGGCTGTTTTTATCTGCATCACCTCGACTTTTAAAGGTTTGCTGCAAAGCCACGCACTGTCTAAAGTTACTGTCAATATTTCATTAGATTTCTTTCTGATTTTTCAAAGATTTCTATGTGTAAAGTTAAAGGAAATGTACAAAACAGATCTAAGCATAAAAAATTAGATCATAATGTAGACCATGTGAGTTCGTTTTGGTATTGTCCACATGCCTGAAAAAAAAAGGCAAGCGGTTTATGTGAAATGGTTCATTTTTTTCCCCCTTTTTTTAATGGGGCATTATTTTCTTTTCTGATCTGGCATGACAGATGAGGTCAGGACAAACTGTAAGCTGCAGAAATTGCATTAAGAACTCCATCTGTGGGGGTTCGGAGGCATCAGGCGGTCCAGGTTTTATCGCGTCACTCTAATATCACTGTTTCTCACTTTGCTTTTAGAAATGGATCTAAATCGACATGAACTCTTTAGCTGTGCAAAACAGATCTTGCATAAGGAATGAGCAGGGGCGGGTTTAGGTAATTTGGGGCCCTAGGGAAAGACAGGCAGGGGTCCCTTTGAATTGAGAAGAAAACACATAAAACAGCCCCAGATAGA
>NW_015151098.1:237420-238452 GCF_000732505.1 Cyprinodon variegatus
CCCACCTCTGGTTGGCAACACTGCTCTTTGCATGGTTTGTTTTCAAATGGTTTGCTGCTGTCTGTTTGGACCTTTCTGAACATGTGCAGCAAATGGACTGATCCAATATGGTGGACACTGAAGGGGGGGGCAGAGACACACTTAATATCATCAGCGTTCTGATGGCATTTTAGCAAAAGGATTTTAATCAAAAATATAATTAATGTGCACAAATAAGGAATAGTTGTGTTAACTATATATGTAGAGTTTTATGGGGCCTCCAGGAAATTGGGGCCCTAAGGCAACTGCCTATTATTGTCTAATGGTGAACCCCCCCGCTGGGAGTGGGAAACTGTTATATAACACTTACTGTTAATGATCCGTGCTTTAAAAAAATGTCTTCTGTTAATACGGATCTTAGATGCTGCTAAAAGAACAACTGATGAACTTTTACTTTTCTCTGTCCTTGCAGAGATCTGCTTGTTGACTCGAGGCAGAAGGACCGCCAGCGTGAGAGCAGATAACTACTGCCGGCTGTACTCTCTGTCCGTAGACAACTTCAATGAGGTGCTGGAGGAGTATCCCATGATGAGGAGGGCCTTTGAGGCAGTTGCCCTCGACCGCCTGGACCGTATCGGTGAGGAACCGTCCATAACCGGCTTTATATCAGAGTTACAACAGAATTCTCAGATACATCTAATTTACTCAGAAAATAAAGCCAGATTTAGGGGAGCACAGCTTTTTATCTCCACCATCACATGAGATGAGAGGAGGTGTCAAAAGTATTCATGTTTATTACTCCACTAGAAGATATAAATATACTGTTTAAAAACCAGCTTGTATGAGTTAGAGGATCAACTTAAGATTTTTACTCCAGTAAAAGTGTAAAAGTACCATTTTTTAATTCAATTCAATTCAATTCAATTCAGTTTATTTCTATAGCGCCAAATTCACAACACGTCATCTCAAGGCACTTTACAGTTCAACCAGATCATCCAGTCAAATTTATACAAAGTTTTCTATCTAAGGAAAACCAGCTGATTGCATCGACTC
>NW_015151098.1:240291-241374 GCF_000732505.1 Cyprinodon variegatus
GTATTCAAATGGTTTGCTGCTGTCTGTTTGGACCTTTCTGAACATGTGCAGCAAATGGACTGATCCAATATGGTGAAAGGGGGGGCTGAGACACAGAGTTATATGGGGCCCCCAGGAACTTGGGGCCCTAGGCAACTGTCTAGTATTACCTAAAGGTAATACTCCGGCAGGAGTAGGACTACTCTGGTGCATTAGACACCATCCAGCCCTCCCTGCTCAGGGACGAACTGAATAACATGGGAGCGGAGCCCTGCCTGGTGGCATGGATCTCCAGCTACCTCACAAACATGCCACACTATGTTAGACTAAAAGACACCATCTCTGAAACTGTGGTCAGCAGCACTGGAGCCCACAAGGGCAAAGTTTTCTGTCTAAGGGAAACCAGTTGATTGCATCGACTCATTGAAGGCAATCCCTCACACTAAGCATGCTTGTAGCGACAGTGGAGAGGAAAAACTCCCTTTTAACAGGAAGAAACCTTCAGCAGAACCAGGCTCATGAAGGTCGGCTGTCAGCCATCTGCTGATCCTCCAGAATAATAAGCCTATAGCAGCAACTATAGAGATAGCTCAGCTTTTAGTAAAACTTGTATTTTAGATTTGATATTGTATTTATTTTCTGTGGGATTAAAAGTATATTTATGTCAGGTCTAAGCACCTAAAACATCATACATACATACAGGGAAAGAAAGAAAGCACAGAGACAATTAATTAAGTTTTACTCGCGAGGAGAGTAGGAAGAGACGGAGTTTACAATCTCCACCTCACGCTGCAGTCCCAGCGTTCTGCTCGCTATTTATTAGAAATCAGGGGTCCCTTGTTACAACAGCTGAGACTGCTCCAGAGATGAGAAACAACATGAAAAATTCAGAGTTGCAGTCTCAGTAAACATCCAGTGTATTCTCATTATGATGCACGGTGATGCACCGTAATTTCGTACGTTTTTGACGTTTTTTTCATCGTATTGTGTTGTATTTTTACGTCTTGCCTCGAGACAAGATATCCATGCGCATGCGCATCTTACACACCATTCAATAACATAGAATTTAACATACAATTAACCCTAACCCTAAGATACAAAACA
>NW_015151098.1:242684-246102 GCF_000732505.1 Cyprinodon variegatus
AATTCTTATTCCAGATTAGTTGGAGACATACACTAGGCTATATCAGCCCCACCAAAAATATTTTTCACCAGCCGCCACTGGTTCAGTCAAAGTTTAAGCGGTGGAAGCTGTTCACCAAAGTTCAGCAGGTCGAGTGCTGCACGTAGATCAACCACAACCTCCCCAAAACCAAATCTACAAATCACAGTATACTTCAGAAAACATGGCTATAAACACATGCACATAGCACACAGCTTTAACACTACACAGATACATTTATATACAATTATTCTAAAAATTTATTTGAATGAGAATAATTGAATTTATTTTTATTTTCAACCACATTTTTCTCAGCCAGTAAAGAGTCCGACTTGTGTTAGTTGTTTTAATGTTTTTTTCTTCCTTTGTCTTTATAGGAAAGAGGAACTCCATTTTACAGCATAAAGTCCAGCATCACCAGAGTTCCGGCACATTAAACCTTCATGAAACAGAAATCATCCAAAGAATCGTCCAGCATGACCGCGACATGGCGCACTGTACACAGTTGATCCAAAGCAGCACTGGTCACAGTTTAAACCCCCCTGCTGCTCCCCCATCACCCACGCCTCTCATCTGGACCCCACTGCTTCAGGCGCCGTTGCAGGCTGCAGCTGCCACCACACCACTGGCTCTGGCCTTGGCCCACCACGCCCAACTGCCTCCAATCCTGTTCCACAGTCCTCTGGTTCCTGGGTCTGGCTCCATGAAGGGCCAGAGCCATTCAAGGAGAGTGCAGATGGCAGGAAACACCTCAAGTAGCTATGGTTCAGTTCCTAGTTCCCCCGTCTGCGCTGCTACATCTAGATCTGTGGTTGAGACTCCCTCGTTGGGGTTCTCTTTGCCCCAGCATCACTCTACTGGAGTTTTTCCCCCCACAATGATGTCGCAGCCCATCTTCACAAGCAGCCTGCAGCCAGTGACCCCACTGCCCGCTCCTCAGCCTATGTATCAGCCTCCTCACTGCGGCATGACCCCAATTTTCCCCTTCAATCCGGCCACTGTCTCCTACACCTGCTCTGCACAGCTCCACCCTCAGCCCTTTCTTGGTGCTATGACCAATCCACCTCAGCCTTTAGGTTTACTTAAACAGGGGGCACCAAGTAAGCTGGCGGGAAGATTTCCGGCCCCGACCATCGGTCCTCTGATCTGCAGCTCAGTAAACCCCATTCTGAGCCAGCTGCAGCAGACCTGTCACCCCTCCAGCCTCAACAAAGAGACCAGCACGCCCAGCAACATCAACCTCCCACGTTTTCCCATCATAACCAGCAGGCAAGTCCCCGTGGGAATAAGTGCGCCATCATCAGCAGGTGGAACGGGGACCGCCGCCTCTCTAGCGCAGCACACCCTGGCAGGGCTACAGTCAGTTTTCCTCCCACAGGTTCTCACCGAGCACTCGGCCCTCGCCTCCCTGGCCCAGTACGGGTCGGCAGAGGCCTCGCCTTGCTACACCCCCCCTCTCACGCAGAGCCCTGTGATGGCACGGACGGTTCACCACAGTGAGCTGCCCATCACCTCCAGCTTTCACAGCTCCCTGCCACTTCAGAGCTCACGTCCATCCAGGGGGGGCTCCCCTCAGAAAGAGAGAACAGAGTCACCTGTGGATCTCTTCGCCCAGGAAATAAAGACAATCTCAGGCTCTCAAAGCTATTTACACCAGGAAAGGCCTTCGGTCATGAGCGGCTCCTCAGATGGGGCAGCAAGGAGCCACCATTCTCCCTTGGCTGTCAATAAACCCTACACCCCCATCCCAGGTCAGGGCATTCCTGTCAGTCGGACACCATCAGGGCCTGAACCGCGGAAGCTGTCGGCCGCTGATCAGTCTCCCTCTCAAGAGTCAGACAGTAAACAGAAACAGTCCAAACTTCCCTCCAACTTGTGAGTGCCAGAAACACCCTCCTTCACCTGCTGAGCAAAGAGGAACTCCTCTGTTTATGGAAGCGAATCGTTACCATATTTCAAATGAAAAAGCATTTTCAGAAATGCTTTTTCATTTTAAGAATGTGGCTGCATTGTTTGACTCATAAATGAAATTAGTAATCAATCATCCTATTTGCATTTTCATTTTCTTCTTCAACACTGCTCATCCTTTCACTTAATTAAAATGAAAAAGAAAAAGACATTTGAGATTTATTTTTGAAAATGTACCCCAGCAAATACATACCAGAATTCAATTTGAAATGTAAAATTAGAAAATAAAAAAGCATTTCCAGAAATGCTTGAAAACGAGAAAGCAATGTCCGTTGTGTTTTCTCTTTGATTATGGCATAAAATGTGCAGTCTTAAAGAAGAAAATGCAAACAGGATGATTGATTACTAATTTCATTTATGAGTCAAGTAATGCAGCCACTTCCTTAAAATAAAAAAACATTTCTGAAAATGCTTTTTCATTTTCAAATTTTACATTTCAAATTGAATTTTGGTAAGTATTTGCTGGGGTACATTTTGAAAAATAAATCTAAAATGTCTTTTTTTCTTTTTCATTTTAATTAAGTAAAAGGCTGAGCGGTGTTAAAGAAGCAAATGCAAATAGGATGATTGATTACTAATTTCATTTATGAGTCAAACAATGCAGCCATATTCTTAAAATTAAAAAACATTTCTGGAAATGCTTTTGCATTTTAAATATGGTAGCGATTCGCTTCCATATATGTTGGCATGTTTTAATGTTCAATTCAGCGCTGAGGAGATGGGGGGTGTTTAAGGGAGAAAATTTTTAGTTTTTAATCAGAGCGAATGACAGACAAAATCATATTTTTTCTACAGAACATTTTCAATACGTCAATAAAACCCAAAAGTACTATTGGGTGTATATTTAACACCTGATAATAAAAAATAAAAAAAATCTCTTCTTATATATACTATATTATATTCTAACCTTTCTCTGTGATTTGTTATTATTATTTATTTCAAACCTTACTGTTCAGACAATTTATTGGTTTCCTTCTTAGCTGCAACTCTAATTATCCCCGACTTTATATTTGGTTTATGACTGAAACCAAAAGTTGCTTCCCTCTGTTAACATACTTTCCAGAGAGCAAAGGGAGTGCCGTGTGAGGACGGGGTCACCCCCTCGTCCTCCGTCATGGAGATGCAACAGACGATGCACTTTGCTCGTTTCACAGATCACTGCGGCGCAAAGGATTTGGTATCGACGAGTCTTCCAAGAAAGAAAGCTTTCTCAGCAATATTGCACACCCAGATGGGTCACACTGATCAGACTGCATTAAAATAACGAAGCAATGAATGTAACAATGTCAGTCTGCGGGGGAGGACAAAAGACAAATCAACCCGAGGTTGAGGTTTGTGTGCCATGAGCATAGTATGCAATATTTTGTTATTTTATGTGCAAAGGTACTGTGAAGTGAGTCAGCAGGGAATATATTTGTCATGATCGCAGCCC
>NW_015151098.1:248447-250726 GCF_000732505.1 Cyprinodon variegatus
ATTTTTTTTGACCATGTCATCAGAGGGGCTCCGTATCTTCCCGACTCTGAGAACCATAATATTAAATTAGCAGAAGGAACTTTTTTTATAGCTGTAAGCCATAATCATAAAACTTAATAGAAACAACAGCAATAAATGCATCATTGTGTATGTAATGAATTTATATGTTTTTTTTATGATCAAATCAGAACAAGAAAAGGACATTTTGATATTTTAATTTATAGAGATCCACTCGTATACTTCTGTCTTTAAAGTAATCACAATAAAGGAACTGAATAAAAGCAGAAAGCAGTTGTGGATAATCGAATATTTTGAAACCAGCAATGCACTTAGGTTGATGTGAATGTTTGTTGCACCAGTTTAAAGGGCTAAAAAGAGTCACCTGAGCACGTGATCAACACCAAAACCCTGACGGGTCTTATTGCTGCATAATTACCTCTTTCATTGTATAATGTTTGATTGTAAAATCTGACATCAATCTGCTGTTGAACCGACGCTGCTTTGTGAAACTATGCTGAATGAAAAAGACTGCTTTATGAAACCACTAATGCATCCTTTTAATTTAATTTAGTCAATGTGTTTAGGTGACATGTTTTTCTTTCTAAACTGAGCGTCGGCTGGATTCTAGGTCCAACCATCAGAGGGTTTCCTTTCCAGCGGCTTCAGGTACCTGAATCTGGATCGTCCTCCTTTTCTCCTTCATCCACCTGCCAGCAGTTTCCTCTGGCTTTCACTTGAGGTTTATTTTAAAAACATCCAATGTTCAGATGTCAAGGTGTAAGTTATTGATCTATTTATTAGTCTGTTTCTCATTTTGTTGCCTTTTTATTCACCAAATCTGATAATTTAATCTCCTGTACGTTAGACACATTTTATTTTAGCTTCTGAATTTAATGCAATAAAAAGGACATATGGTGAAATTATCTTCGGCCGAGCTGTGGGTTTCTTTTTGAAGAGCAGAGTGATGAAGCATGAGGAAAATCTGATGAAAATGATGGAGGGGGGAGTCTCAGACTTTAAGCCGGATTATAAATCGAGAACAGCGCGGGGTTGTTCGGTGCCAAAATTTAAAATAGCCAGGATTATAATCTGCCAGATATTCAACACAAAGAAAATTATTTGCCAGGTTTATAGAGTTAGAAGTGGTGGATTAGCAAGTAAATAGGTATTTAATTTGATGTTTCAGAGGGGGATTAGAATAAAATGCTTTTTATTCCTGCTTCTGAGATGAACTAAGTGAGGCAGATCAGACTCAAGAGCAGTCCTGGAAAAATTAATAGGTCCTCTAATAACTACTAATCTATTTTATTGTAAAAACTGATTTTAATATCATTTTTTCTTTTATTTTTATAAACTTTCTGTTATTTGCAAATGTATCAAAATGAATAGATCATTCCACATAGTGGCAAAATATTACATATTACATTATTTTTTTAATGAAAGCACAAATCACCTTCTACCTCCAAGTATTTCTTGGAAATATTTTTTGTGTTAATTCCACAATTTGAAGACTGAGACACAAATATGACATTTTTAGAGCTTATTTCAATGAAGAATTACTATATGTATTAATGTAGGTCAATTCAAATCTAAAAATTAACTTGTAATTTAAAAAAATTGCACACTTAAATCCACTGATTGCATCGTATTTTCACTGCTAAACTGCTGCTCATTCACTGTCTGAAAGCTGTACGAAATGAAATGTCGTTTTGTTTACACTGTGTGTACAAAACGACAACAAAAGTTGTGTAAGTCTAAGTAAATCCAAAGTGCAGCTCAAACATTGATGAGGACATGAACAATTGCATATATCATCCAAATTATATTAAACTAAAAAAAACAAGTTTTTTTATTTGTCTTCTTCTTATTCCTTTTTAGTTTGCGTTCTTATTGAAAGGTATTTGTACCTTAAATTCAGAAAACTAGCAAAGATAGTTGAGTTTCTGCCTGTGTTTTTTTCAGATATAAAACTGAGAGTAACAAAAAAAAAAATGCAGAAATACTGTAATTTATTAACTAGGAATTAACTTATTGTTATAATTGTTTTTAAAAAAATGTATGTATTACAACAATAAACATTGGTACAGGTTATTTGAATTCTGGTCAAAATACCCACAAAAGGAAGTTTGTCCCTGGATGCTGAGTTTATAAGGTGATATCCTCAACGCCTCACTTAGCAATATGGAGCCTCTGTCACAGTCTTGGTTTTGTTATGTTTATTTAGAGTATTCAGCTTCACTTTGCTTCTTGTTTTAGTGTTTAATTATTATTTTGTTGTT
>NW_015151098.1:253469-254753 GCF_000732505.1 Cyprinodon variegatus
TAAAAGAACATTCTCCGCTTACCAACTTCCATGGCAAAGTTGACACGCAGATCAACATCCTCGGCCCAGACGTCGTTGGCAGGCTTGGTGTAGAGCACAGGGTAGACGCCGCGGTACAGGTGAGACTGGCGGGCAGTCATACCACAGCGGGTCACCGCAATAATGGGGGCCCGGGGTCTGTACCTTGACAGCAAATAAGCAGATCTGCAGGCAATGGGGAGAAGTTATTAGAAAAGTGTTTTAATATTATATTTAAAAAACAATATCCCAAGCTTTAAACATCTCACCAAGAAGCGATTTGTTCTTCATTTATATAAAGTTGCTGTTTTTCTTGTTTTTAGTCCAGTTTAAAGAAGCATTATGCAGTTTTCTAACAATATTGCCAACTTCGTACTTAACTTTTGTTTTTTTGTTTTTACTTAATTCATTTTATTTAGAGTCATAATTGGAGTATCCATAAAACTCATCTTGGATATAAAACTTTAGTTGTTAGTTAAGTCTGACCCATTTAACATGGAAATGTTTGACGTCACATCCGCCAAACAGCGCGTGAACTTTCGACGTTAAGTTAATTCAGGAAAATAATATATACGATATAATCTATGAGATTATAAATGCATCGGCGTTGAACTACTGAGGTGTCAGTCTGATCATCAAATAATGTTTTATTCGTAAAAGGTAAAATAAAAAAGATATTTATCAGTAAAAACTAACATGATGTGTCTTTAAGGTTTTTCCAGATGCTAAAAGGACACAGCAAACAGCAGAGGAAGGTGCTCTGTGGAGACCAAAAACAAGCGCACCACCCCCACAGTGAAGCATGGTGGTGGTGGAATCATGTTATGGGAATGCTTTTTAGCAAGAGCAGGGAAGCCGGTGAGAGTTGATGGAAAGTTTTTGAAGGTTGCAAAAACCTTCAGAGTGAGTTTAAGTTTTACCTTCTAGCAGGGCAACCAGTATTTATTATTATTATTATTATTATTTTATTATTATTTTTTTTTTATTACCTTATTTTATAATGATTTTTTTTTTTTATTGTTATATACATTATTTACAATTTACTCAGGGATACAATGGAAGGTTGAGACTTAAATCCAGTTGGGGATACTTGTCCAGAATTAATACTTATACAATATAGTCTACACTACAAAAACTATCTGGAAATAGGTAAAAAGTTCTTAAATTAAGTATATTTAGCCTTAATTTGAGCAGGTAAATAAGATGATTTTCCAATGGAATGAGTATGTTTACTCCTAAAATAAGATAATTAGATCATATGCACTT
>NW_015151098.1:256928-258399 GCF_000732505.1 Cyprinodon variegatus
CAATATTTTTTCCCTCGTCTTTAGAAGTTTTTAAGTCTGTAAAAAAGAAGTTTTTGAGGAAGAAGAAGAAGTAGCATTTTTTTTTTTTTAGACTTTAGAAGCTCAGAAGCTGATCAAATATCGGGTTAAATATCGGTGGGAGGGCCGATGTCCGATATTCAGTTTTAAGGCCGATACCGATAGGGGGCCGATTATATCGTGCATCCCTACTGTTTTTTCTTATTTTAAATGTAAATTGTCTTGTTTCATTGGCAAAATGTCTCACTTACCTCCTCAATACAAGAAAAAATGCACCTAAGTGACTTATTTAGATTTAATTTTTTTGCAGTGTATTTACACATTCAATGCAATCTGAATAGCTTGAGTATTTCTACAGCAAAAATTGGACAAATGCTGCACTAAGATAGGCATAAAGCATAAAGTTTTCATCTGTAAATGCTTTCATCCCTTCTAAGGAATAATTTTTGATGTTTTAACCCTTTGCCTTCCTTCGCTTGTTTTAAACTGAGGGTACTTTTATCTGCTAAATAAGATCAACATCACAGCACCGAGATGGAAAAAGCCTACAAAGCAACACAAACTCCCTCTGTCACATTCAAGAACCTATGAAATACTTTGTTAAAACAGAAATGTAAAGTACCTAAGTCGCTATTATCATCAGATCTGTTCAGCTGACATGTGTTTTGTATCACGTGGTGCGTGGAATGAACAGGGAGTTAAAATTAACTTGTAAAATGTCAGGGTTCAGATCTCGAAAGGTCACAAGCAGAAAGCAGATTGTGAGTGGACTGAAAGTTGGCACACTTCAGAGGAGCTGTGTTAGAGAAGGAGAGGAGGTGTCTGGATGGAGAAGGATCATAATGCAGCAGTTTGATGGCCTGGAGTGGGGGGCAGCGGAGGGAGAACAATGACTCAGAGCTCCACAGAGCGTGCTCCTACCTGCCAGTCTTGGTGAGCACGATGATGGCGCTGGCGCAGCACTTGAAGGACGCCTCTACCGCGCCGATGGCGACAGACTCTGTAGGGTCACGGGTCAGGTGAGAGGTGCGCCTCAGCTCCTCGAACATCTGCCTGTGGAACATGGCGGCCTCGGCTTCACGGGCGATCTGAGCATTGGAAACAAGCATTTAACGACCAGATTACAGTGGGCTGCAGCCCCACAGCTGGTTTAAGTTAGTTAGCATTTAAAGACAAACAGTGAATCTTAATGAGGCGTTCTTCATAGCTGAAACTGTTTATGCTTAGATGTTCTTAAAAATGAACTTCATGTCACATTTTCTGTAGCTACAGCAATCCCCTGGCAAAAATCTAGCTTATATGTAAATGCTCTTTAGACACTGGTTGTTCTAAAGAGCCAAAAAGATCCAAACAATTCAAAGATGCCTAATTTCAGCCACTAATAGCGTTTTGCATGATAACAGCCAACAATTTTGAATTAGTTGTATTATAAGAGATAACAGCAGTGATGGGA
>NW_015151098.1:259774-260865 GCF_000732505.1 Cyprinodon variegatus
GCATTATGTTCATCTGACACTGGCTGCTACTGGCTGCTAACAAATGTTGAAACACATTAAACATGTTACTACCAGTATCTTAAAGTCGTAGGGAAGCGGCTCTTCCAATCATTGCATTTCCGAATTCTCCCAAGTGGTGCACGACTTTACACGAGTGAATAAAGTGAATGTGATTGGTCAATTATCAAAGGGTGGGATTGTTGTGGCGGAAGGTTCACAAGCTTTTTGGTCATGGTCGGTTTATCGGAAGCATCTTGCTAACCAGTTAGCGTCTTAGGGCTAGCAGGTTCCCAATGGGAAATTCCATTGGGACCAAGTAGCACTAAATTGGTGACTTAGAAACGACACTGTCAAGGAACGCTATGAATCAAGATGCTATGACCGAAACAATTTGATAGATGTCCGTTGATAAATGATTGGCCGATTTAGATGTACAGGGTGACCTCCCCTTTTATGTCAAATAGTTCAGAGTCTAGTGTTGTGTCATCTTGACTATTGCTCTACAGTGTGGACATCTGCTGCCAGGGGTGAACTCAAAAAGCTACAGGTTGTTCAGAACAAGGCAGCACGGTTGGTACTGGGCTGCCACATTAGATCTAATGTCAACCAGATGCATTCCTGCCTTTCCTGGCTTACGGTTGAGCACAAGTTGCTTTTTAATACACTTATCCTGTTTAAGTCAGTCATGAGCAGTAATGTTCCTGCTCTTATACATTCACAAATTGTTTATAGTAATTCTGTTCATGACCACAACACTAGAGGTTCTTGTAATGGGCAGCTTGTTTTACCAGGTCCAAAAACCAATGCTCTAAAGAGATCCTTTATATATAGATCATTACACCTTTGGAATAATCTACCTCACTACATCCGCTACACTGAGAGTAAATTATCTTTTAAAAAGAATCTGAGACTCCATTTGATGCCCTGAAGTGTTTCTGTTTTATTGACTGTTTTATTATATTTGTTCTTGTTTTATTGGCTGTTTTATTTTACTTGTTCTTTTGTACTTCCTATAGTAATTTTAAGAAATTACATTATTGGAATTTTTTATATTTGTAACTGTTTTTTACAGTATGTTTTTAATGTGGACC
>NW_015151098.1:264048-267421 GCF_000732505.1 Cyprinodon variegatus
TTCATTCTTCTTTTTTTTGAGAGGATCTAGATTTTTTTTTTTTTTTTTTTTTTTATTTTATTTTTTTTTTTTTTTTAAAGTGGAGAGGGTGGGTCTTTTAAAAAGTCCTGCACAATATCTTTAACGTCTGGTAAAGAAAAAAAAGAAAAACTTAAATGATTAAGTTAACGTCCTAAATTTAAAAAGTTGCTGAAGTTTGTTTCCAACTTTTCTTTATTTTACAGTGATAAACAACCCCTTATAAAATATATATAAACATAAATTGTGTGAGACTTGCCTTTCATACAATGCATATAAACACTATCTGTAACAAACAAAGACATTAATAGTGTAATAAACCTATAATCTGTTTTATCTTAGAGTTATAAAACTTCAGTTCTACTGTTTTAATGCTGTAAAGTCGCTGTCCTCTCTCAGGCAATAAACATTTAACATGTGTGACCCAGTCTTACCATGTGCTGCGTGCGCACAGCCTCCAGAGGGTAGTCTCCCTTGGCGGTCTCACCGCTCAGCATGATGCAGTCGTTGCCGTCCAGCACAGCGTTGGCTACATCACTGGCCTCGGCGCGGGTAGGTCGGGGTTTCTTGGTCATGCTCTCAAGCATCTTAATTAGAGCCAAAGCAAACTTTCTGTCATTCCACTTCTGTAAACAGATATTTGGCTTTAGGTTCTAGAGAATCATACCTGTGTGGCACAGACGATGGGCTTTCCGATCCTGTTGCACCTGCCAGTCATCATCTTCTGGGCAATGAAGACCTTTTCTGTAGGGATCTCAATGCCCAGGTCACCACGGGCAACCATGATGCCGTCGCTGGCCTCCAGGATCTCATCAAATCTGTCAAAAGGATGAGATAAAAATTTGTAATTCCAAGATTTCCTTTTTGTCTGCACCTGTAATAGGACAGAGATAAATTCCCTTACCTGCGCACACCTTCATGGTTCTCCAGCTTGCTGATGATTTTGATGTCCTTTCCCTTCTCGCCCAGAACCTTCCTCACAGCGTGGACATCAGCAGCCTTACGAATGAAAGAGGCGAAGACCATGTCGATGTTCTGCTCCAGGCCAAACTGCAGGTCCTGAATGTCCTTCTCCGACAAAGCCGGTAGGTCGACTGCAGCTCCGGGCAGGTTGACACCCTTCTTGCTGCCCAGTGATCCACCGTTCTCGATCTCGCATGTCAGGTAGTTGTTACCTTAGAGCACATATGAAGACAAACAGTGGTTCTAAAAGGAAGGAAGAGGGATGAAGAATCATTTGGAAAACGCTGAACGTTTTCCAAATATAAACGCTGAATTCAGGGTGTTCAGATTTTATGTGATAGACCAATGCAAAATATATATATTTATTGTAAAGTAAAAATAAATGTGTGGAAGAGGATAAGGGACACTGAAAAAATAACAGTTAACAAATGTTTCATTTCATTTGAGACTTTTTTCTCAGAATTTTGACTTTTTTTTCTCAGAATTCTGACTTTAATCTCTGAATTCAGACTTTTTTTCTCAGAATTCAGACTTTAATCTCTGAATTCAGACTTTTTTTCTCAGAATTCAGACTTTAATCTCTCAATTAATCTTATATAAAATTAAAAATCATTTAACTTTTTAAAATAATTTCCAGTGGCCCTAATTCCTGCAGTAGGAAATATATGCATTTTTTTCAGAATTTTATCCAAAGTAGGCCTGTATTTGACACCAAGTCCCTGTTTCCTTGTTGAACCAACAACTTTTATCATCTAGAGATCATATTTTTCCCATTAATCTTTGGAAAACAGTGCAGACTTAGTCAGATTAGGAGGAAGCATCTTATAGCAGAAGTTGTTTTTATTATTTAATTTTTTTTATTGAATTTGAGTCTAGATCTGAAGTAGACCTTTCACATAGAATGCTTTGATGCAAACTTTTTCTTTGTAATTGACTATATGTTTAGGTTCCTTCTCCTTGCATAACAGCATTTGGTCCAGCGCTGTTTAATATTGAGCTTATTCTTATCTGCTTCCTTGTCTCTGCTGAAGAAGCATCCCCACAGCTCAGTGCTGCTACAAACATTCTTCACCATTGGCATGATGATATACTCAGGATGATGTGCAGTGTTACTTTTTTCATCTTTTTTGCAGGATATCCTTGCAACTGGTTCAGAAATATCATGTCCTGTTGGCTGGGCTGGTTCTCAGTAATGCTTCATGTTGTGGGATGACAAATGTTTATGTTAAGGTATCCTACAGTAAGGGGTATCTGCCATACCTTTGCATCTTCAGTAATCAGATAGAATAAAGAGTGTTCAAAGATGAATATGATATTGTAAAATCCGCATCTATAATCCGCATAAATATCCGAACATCTATAATTTGACAGAGAGAAACAAAAAATGGATCAAAATTTAAGGAAGACTTGTGTATATAACCAGCTTGCAGCAGAAGACATTTATTTCATTATTGATAAATGGTTTTGTACCGAAACGATGCAAATAGCAGAGCGCTTGTGCTCTGTGAAGGCTGCAAGTACCCAGTTTGATCCCCACAGCTTCCACTCTGGGTCCCTGAGCAAAACCGTTAACCCTACACGGCTCCCCGGGTGCCACACAATGGCAGCCCACTCCTCCCAAAGGGGATGGGTTAAATGCAGAGATAATTTCTCCATTGTGACATAAATAAAGTCCAATCATTATTATTATAATCATTGATAATCATTATAATTATTCTCTTGCAAGTTGGACAGTGTGTATGAGTCCTTTTTAAATCAACATCCATGTTAAATCTTGTGAAAATAACCCAGTATGTCTGCTGTGTTCCTTGCTCCATGTAACGCTACTTTTACCTCACAGAAAAGCTTGATTTATATTGAGATGAATGATGGCTAGATTGGATTTTATTTAAGCGTATCAGAGTAATAGAGCCTGGAGAGTAAAATCAAACTTAATTACATAAATCATAAGTCTGACATGCTATTCCTTGTACTTCGCAGTTATGCAGGACTTTTAAGCTGGTCTATGACAGAGATCACGGATTAGCGGACCGCGGTCCGGATCCGGACCCACCTGATTTAAAACATTTATATATTACTGCATGTTGTCCGACGACACTGTCTAAATGTCACTTGCGCCGCTTCTCCTGTTAATACGGTAAAGCCCTGCGGAGCGTCCAGCTCCAGGCTGCACGTGATCCAAATGAGCCAACGAGCTGTCAGTCTGGGTTGCTGCTGCTGCTACTTTTAGACACAGCAGGCAAACCTGTGGCAAGCCGGGCGATGGGAAAGAAGGAGAAGACCATGAGAAAAAGAGAGCAGAGAAAGTGTGGACTGCTGGAAGAACTGCGGTGAACTGGCAGAGATGGCAAAAGTACTCACTTTCCATACTTGAGTAAAAGTACAGATACTT
>NW_015151098.1:267641-271401 GCF_000732505.1 Cyprinodon variegatus
GACAGAAAAAAGAAAGAAAATAACAAACGATCAGTTCAGGGGTTTGAGAAAATATGGGAATCAGGAAATTGTCTCTATAGCAAACTGAAAGATTGTTGTTCTCTACTTAAACAAACACTTTAGATTTGGATGCATAAACACCTAATTTTATTTCAGTGTTAAACTCTGTTTAAAGTACTGGATTCTAATTAAAAATGTCTCTGGATCTTAACTGGTTGATAATTTTCTTTATTCTGATCCTGCTGATTTTCAATTGGTTACCGTTGGTCTATGACACAAAATCCACCCCGAAATAATATGACGATTGTGGTTTTACGTAATATGATATAAGGACAATTGGAGGTTAAAACGTCTTTAAAACATTTTAAAAAGCAGCTAGTTATTTCGTTCTTACCGATTTCCTTAACTTTGAGGGAAATCAGACCGTCGTCTATGTAGACGTGGCTCCCGACCTCAACCACCTTGGTGATGTTTTTGTAGTCGAGCCAAAGATTTTTCTCATCACAGTTCTCCTTGTACTGATCGTCGATAGTGACCTTGATGGTTTCTCCCCTCTTCAGCTCCACTTCAGCAGTTCCACTCTGAGGAAGACAGAAAAAAAAAAGCCATTACAGTTATGAGTCCTCCATAAATCAAACCACTGCCTCCTGTTATCTGCAGAGAACTCACGCCCTTGATGAGACCGGTCCTAATTTCTGGTCCCTTGGTGTCCAGAGCGATGGCCACTGGCCTGTAGTCAACAGATCCAGGCCCAAAGCTCTCAGTCGCATCCCGGATATTCTTGATGGTCTCTGCATGGTACTATGGCATAAAAAGATGTCACAACCCTTAGAATCTCTGTAAAAATTACTGGATTTAAATAAAATAAAAAAAATAATAATACTAAGGTTTAATTTGTGCAAACAAAAGCTTGTCTCCAAATATGCTCCATTCCCAAACAGCCAAACGAAGCAACAGGTGCTCATATTGTGAGGCGGCTACAAAATGAAATACAGTTAGCAAAGCTGCAACATATTTTTAGCACAGGACCCTCAGCTCTGCTGTGCTTTAAATACACAAAATGACCTTAAAGGTGAACAATTCAAATTCCTGCTGTAAAAAATACCAAAACTGCAACAACTATATTAAAGTATAACATGCAAAAATTAGTCTTAGACCTGAAACAGCGAACACAGATTACGGTTTTCCTTTCCTACATGCTCTCCTCTACTGCTGTCGCTGTGAGGTTTCCTATTTATAGCTGCAATGACAACTGCAACAACAACGAGACAGAGGTCACAGCTATCTATCTATCTCCTTCTCTCCACACCAAGAAGTCGGTTTTCATTTTCCAAAGGGAAGATTATTCACTAACCTGAACATTTGGTATTTTTTCTCGAATTTAATCCATCAAGGCTGAGCTGCAGTTTTAGGCGTTACTAAAAGGGCTGCAGTTAACCTTTAAAGACCCCAGACATAATTCTGGATCTCCTCTCAGGTGACAGTCATCGGGGTCGTGACTTTTAAAGGTAAGAGGTCGGGAAGTTAAGGTCAGCCGCTGACCAACCAAAGAGTTTTCAACCTAAGATGCAGGCAGGGTGCTGAGGGGTCAACTATAAGCTGGGGGATCATGTTACCGACTGTGGAAATGTCAGCCTGATTCACTGAAACACATGGCTGACAACCTGCGGCTGTAGCTGCACCAGGCCGGTTGAGCGACTCATTTAGGATGTTTTATCAGCGTAAAGCTTTAAAAATCACTCACTTCATGTGTCCCATGAGAGAAGTTCATTCTTGCAATGTTCATCCCAGCCTTGATCATTTCCTTGGCTGTCTCCACAGCTCGGGATGCAGGTCCTATAGGGAACATTTGGGTTAATGTTATACAGAGGAATCAGCAGAGCATCTGTGCATCGGGGCAAAGCGTCTGACCGATTGTGCAGATGATGCCGGTGTTGCGAGACACGGCCGGTTCAGAGTCGATGTCCAGCAGGCACATGTGCTCAATGAAGGTGTCGGCCATGGCGGCTTGCAGCTGCTGGGTCTGCATGATGCTGGAGCCGGCGTCTTTTGCCTTAGACATGATTGGATCGGTGTCTGCAGGGAACGTCCTGCGGAGACAGAGGAAGGAGTGTGTGACAGCCTGAGGATTGTTTACAAACAAACAATATGAAAAGCAAAACAAACTAACAACATTAAAAATCTGTCTTTAAAAACGTGCATTCTGATAATCGCTTCGTGTCTCATTATATATGGCTCTCTAGTTAGAAAAAAGAGGTGGAAAAAGAAAGAAATTAGAAAATAGCTTGTTCAAAGGGCAGAAACAAATACAGCATGCTCCTGCTTCACAGTTGTTTCTGTGCAACAGAAAAAGGTCCAAAACTAAACTAAACTTCAAAAGGCCAAATAATAACAGTTTTTCCTGCAGTTAGGCTGCAATAATAGTTGAAAAACAGCAAATTAATTTATAATGCTAATAAGGGTCATCAAACTGTCACATATCACTATTTTCCCAGTTTGAAATCATCAAACAAATATAGTTTGACAGGAAACAAATTTCATTAAACTAATATTTCACAAAAAGAAATACATCAACTTTTTAGATTTAAATATCAATTCATCAAAGCATATTGAGCACGTGGTGTGAACAGGTTTCCAAAAGGTCACTGTACTAAAAATACAGCAAGCAGCCATTACTCCATCATGACAAAGTTTACTTGCTTTAAAAAAAGGTATTTGTTAAAAATTTCCTTGTTTTTCATTTAATAAAGAAACCTGCTAAGATGATATGTTAACATTTACAAAAGAAAAAAAACAATAATTTAAATAATAATAACAATAAAAATGTGTATTAGCCCATTACTGTAATAAAAGTCTATATATATATAAATATATGTAAGACTATCTTTGTTGTCTTTAATTTGTTGTTCTAAATGTATATTTTCAGAATAGAAAATATAAAAAAGTTTTCCATGTATAATAACGCATGTATGACAAAGAAAACAAGTTTAAATCAAGGCTGTTAGAAGCTGTTGTAAGTTTTAATTCCCTGTAATTTTGCTTACCTACTGGGTGAACTTTGCAGGGGATCAAGGCGCCGCCCTCCCCGCTGCAGCGCGTGCCTTTTATCCTCACAGGGACTATTTTCTTGTGCGCATGCATTTAACAGCCGCCGGACAGCGCGCGCTGCAGTCCACCTGTCATGGATGAGGTGACCGTTTGGTGTTGGATGTCATTTATTTAGTTTGAGTTAATGTCGAGTCCGGTGGCGTTTGGGTGCGATCTCTCTCACTGTGACCAATAAGACACCAGCTTTTTTTTTTTTTTTTTTTTACCATTAACTTTTGCAGAAACGTTTCTAACATCTTGATTGGCTGGTGTTTATTGACGTAACGATCGAATAAATCCGTTTTCTTTTAAAATGATTACAGTTTTTATTTGCTATGTTCTATCTTCTGTATAATCAGTGGAAGTGTTGTAGCAGTATAATGGGATAGCACTGCTAGGCTGCCCTGCAAGGCAAGGCAAGGCAAGGCAAAGGTATTTGTATAGCACAATTCAGTACAAAGACAATGCAAAGTGCTTTACATGATTAAAATACAGGAAGATAAAACAGAATCAAAGCAAGTAGGAAAAAATAAAAAACAAATAAAATAAAATAAAAAATACAGAAACAAAAAAAGAATATTAAAAAATGTTGGATTAAAGAAAATATGTTCCAGTTGAACTGTTTAACTAAAATAGTAGAAGGCAATCCTAAACAAATGTGTTTTTAGTCTTG
>NW_015151098.1:271984-272867 GCF_000732505.1 Cyprinodon variegatus
TGTAATTGTCTTTAAATGCTTTTGGAGGTTCAAGTCTGAATCCAGCACTACATCTAGATTTGGGGCCTGATCAGTGGCATGCATAACACTTATTAGGCTTTACCCCTCTGACCTCTGAACCCTATACTACATCTAGAGCCTTTAAATAGCCACATCAATTCATTTATAAAAAAAAAAAAAGTTATTTGGAAAAGCTCCTCCAGAAGCTATTCTGTAAAAAATAGCTTTCCCCACCGCTGAGGACTGAAGATGTTTTATCATTAGCTCCCTTTTATCTGCTCTTTCTTTCATCTTTTCTCCTTTTTTTCCCTGTTTTTTCTTTCCTGTTCTACTTACATTGCAGTGTTCATACAAGCTGTAATACCTTCTGCATGAATTATAATAAAGCTATTTATATGGAACACTATGGCGATAGCCGTACTGCTCCATTTGTGAAAGTAAAATCTGTTGGGCTCTTTTTGGCATCAAGACATTTATTCTCATTGCCACATCGCCAGACAGGACACTGTTAAAAAAAAAATAATAATAGCCATAAAAATTCACTTATTAAAAAAAAAAATTATTAATTAGGAAAGCTCCTCCAGAAGCTATTATGTAAAATAGCTTCCTCACTGACATAAGACAACTGAACTGTTGAGCAAACTCTTAATCATGTCACACATTCTGCATCACACTGATAACACAAAACCAAAACCCTGCATAATTGCACCATAAATATTTAAAGGAAAAGTCCGTCAGCAAGGAATAATCAATGGATCATTAGCTATATCTAAAACTAATAGTGATCAGAACGAAAATTTTTATTTAAAAATCAGACGTGAGTCTGGGAGCGGCCATTTTTGCCCAAATATAGTAGCCCCTCCCTCCTGCCATCTTCCAGCAG
>NW_015151098.1:278295-280196 GCF_000732505.1 Cyprinodon variegatus
CCAGACTGATTTGCGAGTGAAATCTTGAAAGCTCGCGAGATCAGGATGGTCTCACGAGGCTAGCGTCAAGGTGCATACAGAGAGCAAATCTTTAACAGTATGTTAAACAACGTAATTTGCAGTTCCCTACAATCCGGGAAGCAAGAAAGAAGGTTGTCCTATCGGGATGCAGTGATAGGGAAACTATTCAGACATGATGGGAAGATGAATATTTAATGCTGGAGAAAAATTCAGTTTGAAGCTAAAAAACAGTGAAGACTGGAGTGGAGATTCACCATGGAGCAGGACAACCATCCTAAACATAGAGCCGTAGCTACAACAGAATGGGTTGGCTCAATGCAGAATCATTTGTTAGAATGGCCTGGACAGATTCCAGGCCCAGACAGATGTCCTCCATTAAATCTGGCTCAGCTTATCTATTTTACGAGGAATAAAGGGCAGAAGTTTCATTCTGTATGTGTGGAACCGTGATTCATTTTCATCCCTTTTTTTTTAGTGCTATCTGTCGGTTTATAATATAACATTTAAATGAAATATATATAAATGTGTAAGAAAATATGACAAACTAGATAAGGTCAGAGTGACTGGTTTAACAATCTGACTGTTTATTTATTTTCTTTGCATTATGATTGACTGTGATAAACAGTAAATAATATGATGAGGATGAACAGAACCGCAGAACAAACTGCTCAGTAAAATCTCAGTAAGTAAACTGAAGTAAACTTTTCTTCTCCCTACCAGTTGTGCAGGCAGCATAAAGCCTAAGAATTAATGAAATCGTGCCCACCCCAATGCACAAACATCCTTAAGTAGATTATCCTGAAAAGACCTGTCGGGAGAAGACCTGTGGAGATGCATGGAGTCCTAGAAGTATCTAATCTGACCAGACTGCAGAGCAGCAGGCGACTGCTAACAAGGCTAACTGCTGATTAAGGTCAGTCAGCGATGCAGCACAGAGACGGGGTGACTAATAGATGTCAAACAGCGCCTCGACTGCAATCCATCAAACCCTTACACCAGTGCTGTTTGTTTAAATCAGGATGTTAGACGTGACTCTTAGAAACTGGCCTCCTCCTCTTCTACGTGTAATAAACATTCTTTAGGGACGTATAGAGAAAACAAGCAGGACAACCATCTGCCTCTGTACACGTCTAGACCTGAACTTCCTCTCAGTCTGGACCAGGTTCATCTCACCAGTCATGTGACCTGGAAGCCAGACTAACCCCTAACTGTGCTCTCAGACAGAAAGAGGAGAGGACTAAGCCAGAGCTCCCAGACGGGGACACATTGTTTTTGTTCTGTGGAAAACCCACAACAATCTCATCAGCTTTTTAATAACGGGTTTAAGATATGACAAGATCAAATTTATTCCCAAAGGAGAGGTAAGAACTAAGTCTATGGAACCAACAGGGGTTTATCCTTGCAAATACTTTGGTTATCACTCCAGCAATTTCATAAAATCCTGTATGTGTGCTTGTTTCCAAAGTAGCAAAGCTTCTGAAGTTAATAATTGTGTTTGATCGTTACAGTCAATGTGAAAAAAAGCAACCTTTGAGGACTTCTGACAAAGAAGCAAAGAAATGATCACATGGTGAGTCTATAAGACCGGGGAGATTGAAATGATGCCTGATTTTGTAGATATTCTTTATCTGTTTAAATGTTAGAAAGTGGTGATCTATAGATCTGTCCCTGCAATGCTGTTTAAAGCACATTGTCCTCTGAGTGCTGTTGGCGGATTAAAGAATGGAAATGTTTATTTTGCTTATTGGGAAGCAAAAAATTATGGAATATATAAATATTTTATTTAGTTTCTTTTTCATATACGGTTTCATATAGGGAGTGATTTCATTATTTGGCATTTATTTACCAAATTAAGTGTGCAAATTCTAGTTTAGCCTGTT
>NW_015151098.1:282923-284168 GCF_000732505.1 Cyprinodon variegatus
CAGATGCATTTGAGATATCAAAAAAGTACTCCAGAGTGTTGTTCAGCATGGGGGTGAGTAGAAAATGAAGGCTAATCATGTTTTGGTTGTACTATTCCTTTAATACGTTTATTAATATAAAAGTTAGATAATAGTAATATTTTGTTAAAAAACAACAACAATGTGTTAGGTCTTGGTTCAATAGGCTAATTAATTTCAAAATGTTTTAATAAACATTTAACCAGTCCGGCCCTTGGCTAACTTTGACATCCCTGCTCTGGTCCCCTGACAGAGGAACCAGCAGGTAACTGAGGGGCTCAGTTAATTTGGACTATACCACATCAGTGCTATGGGGGGAAATTAGTTTTTCTTCATTTGGTTCAGTCAGGTTTGTGTATGTTTTCCCCCATGTGTTTCTTTTTTGAACTGATCAGCCACTATTTAAGTTTCTCTTTGTTTCGATAAGGCAGGTAAGTTTTTTTTGAGTTAGTTCTGTTACCGGTTATTTTGAGTAGTTTTTGGTTCTTTGGCTTCATTTTTGGATCCATTTTGTACTTTTTTTCTTTTTTGGGTTCAATAAAAGAACTCTGTTTTTTGAAAATACACCTGTGCCTGACTCCTCGTTCCATCGCAGTAAAACAGGTGTTTTGGTTGACAGTTTTTGTCCATTAACCACAGGAGGCTGAGTGGCATCAGTGGGCAGAGAGCTACAGCGATGAGGAGAGCAGCGACTCAGAGGATTTCATGTGTGGAATCCAGGTAAACAAAATGTTTCTGTGAAAATAAAATAAAGACAAACACTCAAGAATATTTAGCAACTTGCAGATTGTGTCAGTTTAAAAAACATCTGGAAAAAGAAGCAGAAGCAATCATTCATTGCTCTTTTCCATTTTATTGGACAACTTTAAGGTCTTAAAATAAACAAAAACCCCAACTTTTAAGAATATGTGTTAGCTGTTAGAAAGTCACTGCAACGAAAAACTTCATCTAATCACTGTCCAAAAGTTTCAAAAAATATATATAAATTGGTTTTTATTACTTCGCTCAAATGACAAATTATGCTCACAATTAGGTTTAAATCAGGGATGATCTCTGGAAGTATTTTCTATCAAAATGTATTAAGACATAATCACAGCTGTGCTGGAGTTAATTAGAGTCAATCAGGCCAGAAATCTGGGATGAGTGATGGACTCAGACTTAAACTTTGAAAAACACATCAAAGCGATCACTAAATCAGCCTACTATCACCTGAAGAACATCTCAAGG
>NW_015151098.1:286650-287662 GCF_000732505.1 Cyprinodon variegatus
ACAGGAAATATCTTATAACTATAATACCATTAAAAACACAAAAATGGAAAAAAGACCAAAGAAAACTAAGAGATAAAACTTGAACGGAACCAAAACCATGACAAAAGAAACAACATAAGAGAATCCAAAAACCTGCTGCTATCACACTGCTCCTGAAACATCTATGGGGAAACCTGGGGGGGACCATCACAGAATACATTTTATTTTAATATTTTAAAGGAAAAGTCTGGTTAGCAAGGAATAATCAATGGATCATTATTTATACCTAAAACTAATATGTTCACTGTGATTTAATGAATTTAGCGTTAATCAGTAAAACAATTAAAATAATCATTTTTGTCGCGATCACGGAGTTTGGGAGCAGCCATTTTTGCCCAAATATAGTAAAACCTTGTCAAAATTTGTTTGTGAATTGTTGACATAAAAGCAGAGGCAGGAAGGCAGGGGTGAATTTATTGTAGATTTAATGATGAGTACTGAAAACAAAGTCCGAAAGCAAAACAAGGAACCAGGAGTCCAAAAAATTCAAAAATACAAGTCAAACGTTACCAAAAACCATGGAGTCAGGAGGGGAATAACTGTAACCAGGAGGAAGGCTCAGAGAGACAAGTAGGAGGTAGACTGAAGAGGTTAGACCCAGCAAAGAAGAAGAGAACAGAGAGAGTATTTGTAGGAGACTGAAACAAAGAGAGGGTTAACGAGCAGATTAGGAGCAGGTGTGAGCAGAGCAGAAACAAGAAAGCAGCAAGAGAAAAATGGAGAACTCAAGAGGGCAGCAGAGGGCAACAAATGAAAAACCAGGAAGACTGGAAATAACAACGAAATAATAATAATTAAACCACTAGGACTATAAAACATGGAGACTCAAAAGAAAACATAACAGAACCAAGACTAGGACAGTAACTGAGAAAAAAAACAAAGAAGACAATAAACTAAGAATTAAACCATAAAAAATAGGAAACAAGGAGAAAAGCAAAACTGCAAAACTGGATACTCAAAAGAAAAACATGAC
>NW_015151098.1:289064-293158 GCF_000732505.1 Cyprinodon variegatus
CCCCTGTAGCTCATGTCTTGGCCCCTGTTATGGCCCCTGTACCGAAGACATAATACTGGATCTGCGCTGGAACAGACAGGGTCTTTTGGATCTATTTCTTTTCTTTTTTCTAAAATTTATTTTTATTTTACAAATTTTGTTTTACTAATTATTTAAAAACAACGCGATACAAGGCGATAGCTTCCGTGGGATTGAAATAGAATCCAAGTTTTCATCTGCTAAATATATTTTTTAAAACAAATTTAAAAAAATAATAATTTTTACAGCTGAATTTATCAGTTTTTCTTGAGTTCTAATTCAGATTTTACAGAAAATGTAATTTTTACTTATATTAAGTCAAAAATATGTAAAAATCCTAAATATATTGACCTAATAAGACATAGAATTTTAATTAAACCTAATTGAATAAAAAAAATGTCTCTTCATTTCATGCTTTTCTGGGCCACCATGAAAAAATGCTGGCCCCCTCCTGGCCCCCTGGTACATTTGGTCTAGAACCGCCACTGGCCTCCAGTAAAGCACATTCAGATGCAAATTACTCTGAATTAAAAACACTGATCATTTATTGAACAGGATGGAATAATTTCATATTTAAAGCACTTTAATAAGTTTGAATTCTGAATATGGCCAGACTTTTATTGGAATTTGTGAAGTATTCTACTTTAAAAAAACAAAACAAAATATAATAATAATGGAATAATAACAGGTTGCTCTCATCTCAAATGACTTTTATTACTATTAAGATTATTTGATAAACTTAACTGTGTCGCTTAGGATTTTTTTTATACCAGTAATATTAGAATTGATGTTCGGCTGTTGATGTTTCTCTGCTGCTTTAGAGGGAAAGTAGCTTCAGCCTTAAACGAACAAAGAAGTTGTGATCAGACTGGAAGTTTTAGAGCATTCTTACTTCTTTCTCTGCCAAACAATACAGAAAGCCGACGTAGAGAAAACCCCTGGAGACACTGCGTTCATTGTGTTGATAGATTTCCGTTTCAATCTGACCTCAGTGTTTGGTGTCTCCAGGTGGGAGTAGCTAAAGCCTGGAGGATTAATCCATCAGAGCCGATCGTCATCCGACTTCACTTCTCCCCGTCTCAGTATCTGGATGGACCTGGTGAGCCCCGGGAACTAGTATACAGAGGTGTCCAGTAATGACGTACAAATACGTCATTACTTTATTTATAGGTATAGGGGAGGATTTTCACCAATTTTTTAAAAAATACACGCCCTCTCCACGTAGAAAAAAAAAAAAAAAAGGAAAACATACATGCACAACCTCTACCTGCTCCAGAGAGGGAAAGTCTATTAAAGGTGTACGAGAGCGTGCACAAGCCCATTTCTCCTCGTGCACGCTCTGTTTAAAAGTTGCTGTTTGCATCGGTCATACAAGCTTACTTTCCAAAAGCATATTTGCAATTTTTTTCAACATGTTAGACTCACCACAGGTAAGTGAAAATGGGGACGAGCAAAGTAAACATATCACCAGAATGATTGACAATCAGGAGGACCAATTATTTTGATGATCCACCGGAAGAAAAAAAATTGTCCACTATACCTTTAAGTAGAAATTTTTACTTCTATTCCTTAAAGTCTTTTGCAATTATCTCTTCTTTCTACTCCTTACATTTTTACACAAATATCTGTACTTTCTACTCCTTACATTTTTAAAAATTGGCTCGTTACTTTAGTTTTGAATCATTTCAATGGAGTTACCGTTATTATTTTTCACGTCATCAATACCAAATTCAATCTAATTAGATGGGAATCTACGTTGCATTTTTATATTATATTATCATTTTTTATCCTAAGTGTATATATTAGTCTATTTTTTGCATGCCTTATACCCCAGTGTTTTTAGAGATTTTTATAATTTTATTTACCTATTCCATATTATATGTTTCATGTTGCACGATTGTACCATAAAAAATTCCTAGTTGCAAACTCCTTCACTAACAATGGCAATAAACCCGATTCTGATTCTGATTTGACGCACCACTACAAGATGAATCGACAGATTCGGCGATATTCATTGGCGGCAAATCATTGCAGCTTGGTGGCGGTGGCGCTAGCATAGTAGCATGGACGACGAGATGATTGAAAATGAACACAACGGAGATCTAGTCCTATTGGCAGACATCCATTTAAAATGTAGGCAACGGCATGAAAAAAGTGGTTTCTACTTTTACTTTTATACTTTAAGTAAATTTACAAGCCTGTACTTTGTTACTTTTACTTGAGTAAAGAAGTTTAATCAGTACTTCCACTTTTACCAGAGTATTTTTTAACACAAGTATCTGTACTTTTACTCAAGTACGGAAAGTGAGTACTTTTGCCATCTCTGATCATTGCAACCCCCACCCCATTATAGGGAACCAGAGCACCTCACCTCTTGAGCCAGGCCAAAAATTCCCTTTAACGACCCCCTTATAGAGACATAGACAGGTTTCAGGTATTATAGGCTAACAAAGAAAAAAAAACGACCCAAATTTGAAATTCGTCAGGTTCAATTAGCGTGTTTCTAAACCAAAACAAGGCTCTGTTTTGCTCCACTCTATAAAGACTTGAACTCAAAGCTATTTCTGACATTTTGAATTGAAAAAGCTTCCTGGATGGGAAGAGAAACGTCTTCAAACTTGGAAACTGGATTGTTCTTTAACTTTTTTGGAATTCCTTTAATAGGGCAGTGCAGTAAAAATTCTGTCCTTTTACAAAAATTGTAAATTAAAATTGTACTTTTACACTTTTACTGGAGTAAAAAGCTGCAACTGATCCTCTGCTACAAAAGTGTTTTGAAACATGAGATTTATATTTCGACTGGAGTAATAAACATTTATACTTTTGACACCTTTGTTAGTATACAGACAAAAATGCAACATCTGAGGGATCAATGTTTCTCCCCACAGTGCCCTCTGTGGAAGTCTTTCAACCATCGAATACTGAGGATACGTTCAGTGTAGGAAGGCAACTGAAAAAGTGAGTTTTACCGCTCAGATTCCTGGCGATGAATCATGAAGTGATTAATTGATTGTTTTTTGGTGACTAATTCATGTTTGCTTGCCAGTATTCTTACAGTCTTCATAGCTCAGGAGTGGAAACACCTGACAAACTGCCCTGTTGTCCAGAAAAGGAGCAAACACAACTGGTTGAGACCCAGTGGGACCATCAAGAAGTTCAGCTCTCGATTTAGTTTATGGTTACCACCGCCGAGGTACGACGAAGCTTTGCAAACATCTCAGTTTTAATTAGGATTGGATGAACAGGCTATTTATGAGATTAAATTCTATTTTTATTATAATCAGGTCAAATGAGATCCAGCAACTGTCAGGCAAAGACAGGAAAGCAAGAAGACAGAATCATTTTACAAACCAAACGACTTCTTACAACATCAAGAACCCAACAGGAGAACTGTTTACATACACAGCTGGAGGAAAGGTTTGGACTTTCTTTGATCAAAATGATTCATGCCCATGCTTTTTACTTTTTACTCATTTTATTCCCCAAAGATTTTTATTTCAAACTGATATTTTTTGTGATTTGGACGGTTTCAGAAATGTGTCTTCTTTAAATAATTAGAAACATTTCTCAAGTATCAATAAAATTGTGTAAATAATAACTTACCAACATTTGGTCGGTTAGGCTAGATTGTCTGCAACTTTTCCATGTCTGCCATCTTTCAATATATGCATTGTCATCAGCTTCTTTGATCCAAAAATGTCTCAGGAGCTTCTGTCAGATTTGGGTTCTGAAAGCAGTAAATTAACACAAACTTTCCCCCCCAGAAAGTGATGGTTTCAGCAGTCAAATCTTCAGCACATCTGAGCCCCAAACAGCTGGTGGAGCTGCTGTTCACCTCCCAGGCCATCAGACATTGTAAAAGCACCCCCACCCTGCAGCATGGCTTCCTGGTTCAGGTAAGGCGGGGTTCTGTTGACGCTAGGGTGGCTGAAATATGTGATCTTGCAAGTGTCCATGAGTAATATTCCTGCAGTGTTTAGACCAGAGGTGATGGATTAGCGGACCGCGGTCCAGATCCAGACCCAACCTGATTTAAAACATTTATAGATTACTGCATGTAGTCTGACGGCAGTGTC
>NW_015151098.1:294518-296238 GCF_000732505.1 Cyprinodon variegatus
ACCAAACTGAAAGATTTTTTTTTATCTCTACTTCAAAAACAATGAGATTTTATATTCCATATATTCCATATTTTATACTCCACCATGAACAGAATCAACAATAAATCTTTATTATGACCCTGCTGATTTTTAATAGGTTACCCCTGTTTTAGAAAATCCATGTTCAAAGACTATGCAACAGAGAGTTCTAATGCATTGGTCTTGGAGGAAAAAAAAAAATCCAAGACTGATAAATCTGAAGGAGTACAATAAATATGTTTGAAAGTATTGAAATCTGTTCTAAAAAGTTATATAAACATTGGAAAAAAATGACTGATGATATTACTGTCACTTGTTTTTGCATCTTACTATTTGAAAGGTACACAGATGTAGGTTTAATGTCACTGTTTGAAATTTACGGAAATGTCTCTTCTGAGAGACAGAAACATTTTGAAGTCCAAACTTGACCCTGATAAAGAATCATTGCAGGTAGCTAAAGATTATGGTAATGGCATGGAGGCCTTCCATCCTTAAAAAATATAAAAGAAATATCAATAATACCAGAGAAAACCTTCAATAAGTCCAGACCATCGCAGGGCAACACAGGGACAAACAGGACAAACAACCATTAACACCTAAGGACAATTTAGAGAAGCCGATTAACCTAACAGGCATGTTTTTGGACTGTGGGAGGAAGCCGGAGTACCCAGAGAGAACCCAAACATACTCAGGGAGAACATGCAAACTCCATGCAGAAAGACCACAGACCGGGAGTTGAATCCAGAACCTTCTTGCTGCAAGGCAGCAGTGCTTCCCACTGAGCAGCCCCAGTTTGTTCACCCTACATTTTTTAATTAATCTAAAATCTAAAATGAATGTGATTTAATCTTATAACATCTTGTATTCCAGCAGATATGTAGTACTGTGTTAAAATTAAAAAAAAATATTTGAAAAGGACAGATTTTAATAAGTCAGTCATGATTATGTCAGGAGAATTGATGGAAGATGCAGGAATCTGGTTTGAGTAATGAGTCAACGCTAAGTGTGACGTCCACCAGGCTTGTTTGGTGGGGGTAACATTAAAGGAGACCACACAAGGATTTTCTTTAAATCGAAAATTGAATTTATTAAATTATACTAAAGAAACAATACCTGAAAATGGGGAATAGGAAATGGCTTAATGCAAAACCAATAACTAAACAGAAATAAGCAAATGCAACCAGACCTAACAAAACCCAACCATAGGACAGGATACAAAGGATACTGAGGAGGTAAGAGAGAGAAGCCTCCTGTCTGCTGCTTGCATGACAGCTTTTAAAGCAGACGAGCACCAATTAGGGCAAAACAGATCACCTGCAGAAGGCCTGCATCCAGAACCCTGCAAGGAAAAGTGCAGAAACCCACTGCAGCCGTAACACTAAGTAATAAATAACGAATCAAATCCAACCAGACAATAAAACCAGAAGCCACCTGCTACGTCTTGGGAGGAAAAACTGTGAGCAGAAACAGAAGAAACAGCTTATTATCTGTATAAAACTTGGTGATTTAAGAGCAAAATAAGGAAAGCAACTGAGGACATCAAATGGTCATCACTGGAACTGCAAGCAAAAAAATTCAAAAGTCCTAAATAGAGACAAAAGTACGGAAGAGGATTAGGGCCACTGAAAAAATTCGGACTTTAATCTCAGAATTCTGACTTTTTTCTCAGAATTCTGACTTTTTTCTCAGAATTCTGACTTTT
>NW_015151098.1:298472-300103 GCF_000732505.1 Cyprinodon variegatus
AAAAGTCAGAATTCTGAGAAAAAAGTCAGAATTCTGAGAAAAAAGTCAGAATTCTGAGATTAAAGTCCGAATTTTTTCAGTGGCCCTAATCCTCTTCCGTACAAAAGCGTTCATAGTAAAAAATGTAAAGATTCAAATGTGAAAATATTCAATCTTGGTTATTTTCCACAACAAAAATTCAATTTTCTTTCTTTTATCCTCAGTTATTTTTCTTTATTTACGTGAAACAAATGAGAAAACCAGGGAAACATTTAGAAATACCAAGACAAGCCTTTTTATTTAGCAACAACCCGCCTCAATGGTTTGGCAATAATAAAAACAGATCTGTATTTTCTGTGCGTACGCAGATAATGAGGTATGCTGAGCAGAGAATCCCCACACTGAATGAATACTGCATTGTCTGTGATGAACGCCATGTCTTCCAAAATGGGCCCATGCTGAAGGTACGACTCCATACAAAGAACCAGGATGGGGGATGAGCATGTGTGTATTTACTGGAGATTCTGCTTTTCTCAGACTGCTGTTTGCACACGGGAGCTGTGCGTATTTTCCTTTCACACACTCGGAGTTATGTCTGCAGCAACAGAAGAGGTTGCCACCGGTGCAGAGGTCAGCAACGCGTTCAGGTGCTGTTGTAGTGATTATAGAGTTTAGGATCCCACTAATGTCTGCCGTTACAGGTGATTGACCTGCTGGTGGCCATGTGCAGAGCTGCTCTTCTGTCATCACGCAAAAGCATCATATTTGAACCGTATCCCTCCGTTGTTGACCCATGCAACCCCAAAACTCTGGCCTTCAATCCTAAGGTGAGCTTCTAACCTCATTTTCTAAGAAACTGTAACATTTTTACCCATATATTAAATTACCATTGCTTTTTGTGACAGAGAAAGAGCTTTAAACGGCTGCAGAAAGCTCTGGATGGCGTGCTGCTAGTCAGGAAGATGGCTCAGGTGACTTAATATAAAAAAAATAAATAAAAAACATTAACATGTTTTTGTCCTGCGTACTTATGAGGCGCAGTTTATAAAGTTAAGCAGACAAAAATTAAGAGAAATATTTATGGTTATTTAGCGTGTTTTAAGAGAAAAATAAGGAGTTTATTTTATTCCAAGCCGTTTTTTCACTATGTCAATCATTCATTTATAAAAAAATCTTACTTTGTTAAATAAATATTTAATTTGCAAATTAAATACCGGTATTTAGTTTTTTGAAATAAATATTTAGCTCCAAACTAAATATTTATTTTGGAGCTAAACATTTATTTAACAAACTACTTTGGGAAAACGATCTAGAAACAAGTTAAAATTTCCTTAATTAAGTGTATTTACCCTTAATTTGAGCAGGTTAATTAGATATTTTGCCAATGGAATGAGTATTTTTACCCTTAAAATAAGATATTTAGATAATATGCAATTAAAATAAGACAATGCAATAGTGTTCTTATTTTAAGGGTAAGTTGTCTTGTTCCATTGGCCTTGTCTCTTTTTACCTCCTCAATCCAAGAAAAAATCCACTTATTTGAAGAAAAAAATGATTTTTTTCCAGTATAAATGTTTAGTTTGTTAAATAATATATTTAGTTTGGAGCTAAATATTTATATAACAAACAAAATATTTAGTTTTTTAAATAAA
>NW_015151098.1:303413-305299 GCF_000732505.1 Cyprinodon variegatus
AATCTGCGGCAACTGTGTGATGCCATCATGTCAATATGGACCAAACTCCCTGAGGAATGCTTCCAGCACCTTGTTGAATCTATGCCACCAAGAATGGAGGCAGTTCTGAAGGCAAAAGGGGGCCTAACCCGTTACTAGCATGGGGTACCTAATAAAGTGGCCGGTGAGTGTATTAAGCCTTAATCTGAGCAGGTACATAAGATGATTTACTAATTGAATGAGTATTTTTACTCTTAGAATAAGATAATTAGATAATATACACTTGTAATAAGACAAAGCAATTGTTTTTTTCTTATTTTAAATGTAAATTTTCTTGTTCCATTGTCTTACATACCTCCTCAATTCAAGGAAAAATGCACGTATTTTAAGAATTTAATATCTAAATAAAAGTAAAAGTATTTAGATTACATTTTTTTGCAGTGTACAAAGCCTTGGATAATTTTTCAAAAAATAAAATGTGTGAAATTGAACATTTATTCATCCTTAATCTCAAACATGGGGATCTGCAGCCCCAATGTCTTTGCATATTGCTTTCCATGACTGTAGCCTGCAATTCTTAAAATGTTTGATTCAACTTTTTCTCTCCTATAATTCTTACTCCAGCGACTGAAGTTTATGTGCACCCCCCATCAGTTCCTGCTGGTCAGCGCACCTCCATCTAAAGAGATCCGCTTTCAAACGGCCAGAAAACTTTACGGCAGCACTTTTGCCTTCCAGTGAGTAAAATCTAAGCTACATTCCCAAAACAAATCGACAACGCCACAGTTTTAAAACGTTGCTCTTTGTTTCAGCGGTTCTCACATTGAAAACTGGCACTCTATTTTAAGAAGAGGCCTCATCAATGCATCATATACAAAATTACAGGTAAATTTTAAAGCGGTTTAAGTTCATTTAAAGCCCATCTAGAGCAGCCAAACCTCAGGTTGAGATAACTTGTTTTGCTCTTTTAAAGCTTCATGGAGCCGCTTATGGGAAAGGAATATATCTGAGTCCCATTTCAAACATATCTTTCGGATATTCTGGTGAGAGTTCACACTTCAGAGCTTTTTTTTTTCTTAATCTTTGTGGCTATAGATTATAAGACAATGTTCTGTTATCTCTGTGTTATCTCAGACATGGGTAAAGGTCAACACCAGATACCGACCAGAGATGAACTAATTGCAAAATACAACCGAATTAATATAATAAAACAGGTTAGGTTAATCGCAATCAGTATTTGGTTCAATAAAGCATTTCCTGTTTCTTATTTCTTTTCCTGTATCTTTGTTTCAGGAAGAAGCAGGGCAACCAAGGTTTCTGCAAAGCGCCAACCTGAGCTGCATTGCACTCTGTGAAGGTGAGCAGTTAGACAGCTGCAGCTCTTCAGCGTCACATCTTGTCTAACAGAGTTTTCATTTTGTCTTAGTCGTAACTTCAAAGGCCCTTCAGAAGCACGGGAACGTTTGGGTTTGTCCGGTGTCGGACCATGTGTGCACACGTTTCCTGTTTGTGTGAGTAAAACGCCCGACAGTGTGTATTTCAGTATAAAATGTGTTGCAAACAGCTTTTTGATATCTCACCGCGGTTTGCCTGGAGCAGGTATGAAAACGGTCGGGTGGGAGATGTGCACATCAACTCGCAAGACGCACAAATCCAGAGGGAAATTTTACAGGCGACTGGATCCGAGCCCTGCTGAGAAAACCAGTGCACTTTCCTGCAAGTGTATCAATGAACTGGAAACCAGTTTAGCTTTCATATTTCTATGCTGTAATTAACAACTATTGCTGATCATCAGTTATATTTTTTTTACTGTATTTCATTACAATGATTGCCTGATCCTATTTGTGTTGTTTTATATTAAAGCTAATTTTCTTTAACTTAAATGTCCACTTGTTTGCTCATTATTC
>NW_015151098.1:306793-308288 GCF_000732505.1 Cyprinodon variegatus
ATCCATCCCTTTCTCCATATAGGCTAATGATCGTTCACGCTCTCCGTAGTTCCCCTGTGGTGCGAGCACAGGGCAGCTGTTAAGCGCATTTAGCGAGAACGTGCGTTTCCTGTCGCTTGTGCGGTGAATCGTGCCGCCGCGCTGTGCGGAAACGCAGCTCGACATACACTAACACCGGTATTTCCATCTGGAAAACGCTGTTTTGCTGCTGGAGTCCTCCTCACTCTCCATCCTCCCCTCCCTCATGACAAGGCGCGCACGAGTCCTATCATGAAAAAAGGTTAATTGTGCGACCTGAGTAACGCGCAGTAACGGGGTGTCGGCAGTTGTAACTGCGTTATAGTTACAGTAAGAGTAATCATTTTGATTACTCGTTACTAAAAAAGGTAACTGCGTTAGTAACGCCGTTACTTTCAACGCCGTTACTCCCATCACTGGTGCTAACACAGCCTTACTTGTAACAGGTGAAATTTTTTTTTAAACAAAACTCTTTCATATTCTATAGAGAATGGCCCTGACTAGCGTCCAACAAGGATAAAACATTTCTGATAAATGTGAAGAACAAGTGTGTGAGCTAATTCCCATCCATATTCTACAGATCAACACAATCTGCCTGAAATGTTTTCTTTCTAATTTGATGAGTGGCTAATTGAAATGTGCCTCAGGTTAAACCCTCCTGACACAGGAAGCTGTACTTCACTCATCAAACATTCACTTCATTTTGGCTTAAAGTAAGGTACAAATAGAGAGACATATAAAAAAGTAAAATTTTTAGAAACGATAAATCATTATAGAAAATGCTATACAACCTAACAAAAAAAATATTCTTACGAATACAACATTGCATTGAAATTGCATTAAAATAAGCAATGGGATTAATACAGAAATTTCAAGTCAAACTCATAAATGGCATCTTATATATGGTCACAATACAGTAGCCGAACGGCAGCCCACTATCTGCGACTCCCAACAAAATCCCCTCCAACTTCCAGCCAATGGCCTTCTTCATGTGTGCATATTTTTTTACTCTTGACTCCACCCCTTCACTGAATTACAGGGTCTGACCAGGAGATGGCGCTTCTCTTTACATCTTAATGTCCACAAATCATGACAGAATATTTTAGTACAAATATTGATGTTTAAAATATTTCCATTAATCACTTGCTGTATAAACCTCGAAGAGCTGAAGCTGTTATGGTGGCAAAAAGGGGATCAGCATCACAATAAACCCTGCAGATTACAACTGAATTTCATTCAAGGTCACACATATGTTATAGAAAAACTCCGGTCAGTAAGGAATAATCAATGGATCATTATCTATAACTAAAAGTAATACATTTGCTGCGATTTAATGAATTTAGGGTTAATCAGTAAAAAAATAAAAATAATTTTCATCGTGATCATTGAGTCTGGGAGCGGCCATTTTTGCCCAAATATAGTAGCCCCTCCCTCCTGCCATCTTCCAGCAGTGACGTCACGGTGCGGTAAGCCTAGC
>NW_015151098.1:308384-310867 GCF_000732505.1 Cyprinodon variegatus
TATTTCTAGATCGTTTTTGCAGTGTACTTAAAGAAGTTTGAATTCTGAATATGACCGAACCTTTCCTTTAAGACAATACATATGTTGAAAGAGAGTATTGCAAAAAAACATGTATTTAAAAACACAATTTCCAAATAAAAAGCTCAGCCCATGTTTAAGATGTGAATATAATGAGTCCATCCTGTGAGGCAGAAACGTTCCACTGAAACAGCCTCCATCTGAGCCCTGCAGCTGCCTCCTAACCTTTACAGAACATGGTTTCTTCAGAAAACACTGTTTTCAGATGGATTATCTTATTGTTAAACTTTTTTTTTTGTGTGTGCAGATTTTTTAACAGATTTTCAAACCAAATCACAGCAGCTTGAAGGTGTGGTTGTCCTTCTGCATGTCACTCACTAAAAAAGAGGTAGAGGCGATGTAGAAAGCATTTTCTGGGTCACCCCAGCAGGCAACGAAATGAAGAGTGGAAAGCTGTGAAGTTGCTGTTATAGCCCAAAGGAAGACATTTTTCCTGGACCATATGGCCCTCTAAAGATAGAGTGGAGGAAATTTATCTTCAAAACAGCCAGCCTTATTGTTCTGCAGTAAAATCTCTTTATTCCAGTGGTTCACTATCAGCCAAATTGCAGCTGAAGAATGTCAGATGAGACTATCGACTCCAAATCTGCGAAAACAAAGAATTGTTTCAACTACACGCTTTGTTAAATCTCATTAACTCGTGTTCATTCATCCATGTAACCCAAGCGACCACACAGACCGATAAAATCTCTGAGTCCTAAAGCATTGCACAAAACGACAAAATAACAGCTAGACGTTAAATGAGGCAAAAATGTTGCATGTTCCTTTAAGAGCACTATGTCCCTCTCTTCATGTCTTTCTCTAAGCCTGGTGTGTTTCTTGGCATCAGCTGTCCTCAGTGCTGAAGAGAGCAAGGACATCTTTTCTTTCATGACAGTGGGATTAGGAGGAGAAGTTGCTTCCTTATTCTGCAAGCTATCATTTCAGTGCAAAGACGAAGTAAACCGGACATCATGGACAGGAGATGTAGAGAAGATGAAGATAAGTAAAAAGTTTGGATAACAAAGCTGCTTTATTTAAGTTTATCGAGAGAAGAAAGCATTTTGCGCTCAGGTCTGAAGGGAAATGGATTTATAAGCATGCAGATGCAGAAAAAAAATCTTATTTTTCTGCTTTCTGAGCTATTATCTTAAAAATAGGTGATCAGAAATGCTGTAGCACCGTGATGGAAGATCCGGCGTCTTCATTGTCTTCCTCTATCCACTTTGTGTCTTCACCACCACAACTGCCTCAGAGGACCTATCGGAGGATCAGCCGCTCAGAAGAGAGAGCTCCTTTTCCAATCCCCGGCCTTGCTTCTGACATCCTGCACATGCGAGTCAAAGAAGGTAGCAAAATTCGCAATTTACTGCGGTTCGCAACATCTCGCATGCAAGGGGAAGGAGAGGACAGCAGTGCAACTGCAGTGAGACAAGTGGTCTTTACAGGGTTGGGTAGGGGCATCACCAAGACCATCACCTGCGTGGAAATCCTGAAACGTAAAGTGCCAGGGCTGCATCAGGTGTCCAAACTTTGCTACATGAAAGTTAATGAGGTTTGGGAGGGTCCCCAGCAGGAAGTGGCAGGTACAACTGTGGAGAGGACGGTGCCTGCCATCTGCATCCTGCTCTCCAAAGACCCTGTGGATCCCCAGGAGCTCGGCTATCAGCCTCCACAAACCTTCAGCTTTCCCTCAGAGGAAGTGGAGAGACGCGGGGATCTGCTGAGAACAGCTGGCAGGCCGTCCTCATTGCACGCTGCCAAGAGGCTCTGTCTGGATGATTGGACTGGATGTTCCACCAAAAGCTAGTTTAATTACAGATTTTAAAAAAACAATAAAAATACATGTATCTGCTCCTTCTTCATAGGTTTACCTAAAGAAATAAACTACTATTGTTTATTCCTTATATTTGTTTTAGTTATTATAGTAATAAATGTGTCTACTAATGACACAAATTTTAGTTGCATGTTATGTCTTTTGGTGATCTGATGCTTAAAAACTGTGTTTCTTGTTATCTTCATTCATATAATTTATTGTCACATTGGTTATAAGTGTTTCTGCATGGTTGTTGACCTGCCTGATATTAAAATTGGAAAATGTGGTAACAGTGTTTACATTTTTTTGGCTGTTTTGTGTTTCAAAAATGTCTCCTGTTTGTTTTTAACATGTTTGAAGGAAAATCAGCAGTTAATTTAAGCTGTGCAGCTCCAGGGAATATAATTTATTCTATTCCGCAAAACCCGTGTTTTGAAGGGAGCATCACTGCTGCAGGTAAAGTGTCTGAGAAAGAATCAGCACTGGTGGGGAAAAAAACAAACATATTTTTATTTTATTAAAAGCTTTATCATTAACAAAAAATTTAAATGAACAAAATGTGACAACAGTTGCACATTAATTAAATATATTGAATTGCATAAAAAGTACA
>NW_015151098.1:312299-314725 GCF_000732505.1 Cyprinodon variegatus
CCGCACCGTGACGTCACTGCTGGAAGATGGCAGGAGGGAGGGGTTACTATATGTGGGCAAAAATGGCCGCTCCCGGACTCAGCGATCGCGATTGACTATTCCTTGCAGACCGGACTTTTCCTTTAACCCCAGATTGCTCCCTGGCCGCCACACAATGGCAGCCCACTGCTCCCCAAAAGGGATGGGTTAAATACAGAGTGTTGATTTCTTTATTGTGAGATCAATGAAGTTTAAGTTATTTTTATTATTTATTTATTTGAGAATATATACTTTACATTACAATATGCAAAAAAAGAACAGATTAAAAGAAGGTATTTGTTGGTATGAATGCTGTACCTTTAATAGTAATAATAATAATGTATAACTATTTTATGTGTTATTAATGTTCTCATTATTATGTTTGAAAAATAAATACAGTAATTATTATAGGTAGATATTATTTGACAGTAAGACACATAGTGAGGCTTAAAAGTATAATGTTCTAGCCTCAAATAATCTTAAAACGTATTTTTATTGAATAACAGTTACGGAAAAGTAAAATAATGAGGCAGAAATGTAGACAGAAATGTAAAAACGACTGGCAGAAATAAATAGCATTGAAGAAATAAATAGGTAAAAAAAAAAAATACAAAGGAAGAATAAAACAGACAAAAATATTATAACATGCACGTAAATAAATACTAAAAAAAATAAGTAATTAATAAATGAAGTTGAAGCTTATAACGGACAATAAATAAATAAGATAATTATTACAAAGGAGAATAAATAAAGAAGCCAATTAAAAGAGATATAAACATTTATGTCTCACTGTATAATTTCTAACTACATTTATTCTTTTAATTGTATTTTTGGGGGCAATTAATTGCATGGTTATTTATTTATTGAGCATTTATTTATTTCTGTATTTATTTTTAAATATGGTAGGACCAGCTCTGCTATATTCTACTATGTAAGTTATACAGTGAGCCATAAATGTATATATCTCTTTTATTAGCTTCTCTGTTTTTTCACCTTTGTAATAATTACCTTATTTACAAATGCTAACCAACCAATGGGCAGAAGTTGACCCTCTTAGACACAGCTTTTCCTCAATTGCATAAAGAGGCAGAAATGCAGACAGAAATGTAAAAACGACGGGCTTAAATAAATAACATTGAAGAAATTAATAGGTTAAAAAGATTACAAAGGAAGAATTTGTTTCTATTTATTTCTAAATATGGTAGAACTGGTCCTCCATACATTGTCCTCTTAGAACCAAAGCAGGAATGATCTCCGGTCTGCGCATGCGCAGCAGGATATTACACATTAGCTGGGCTCGTGCAGTTGCAGCGGCTTCCTCCGGATAAATCTCACCGGTTCCCCTCGCTGGCTGTCCCCCATCATGTTCAGAGCTGCCGTCCGACTGTCGGTCTCCGGTGCTCGGAGTTTAACTCGCACACAGCCAAGGTGCCAAGGTATTTGTCACTTATTTATCTCGGGTGATGAACCGTTTAATCGCGGAAGCGTATAAATCTGAAGGGGCGAAGTTCATTCGGATATATCAGTGCTCTTAGCCAGGTTAGCTAGCAGCCCACCGCTGCTAACTGAAAATACACTCAGTCTGATTAAAACTTCTTAATATTTTGGTCTATAACTTAACATTTTTCTTTAAGTACGCATTATTTAACAAATTATAAACTGTTTTATTGCCATATCATATCAGTTTTTGGCTCGGTGGCAGCTGTGTCCTTGCCATGACCGAGCCGGGACATGCTAATGGTGTTAGCTGCGGTTATCTCAGCTGTAAAATGGACCGACAGCGTCTGGGACGCCTGAGAAAGACACGTCATCGCAGCGTTAATGAGCTGGTTTAGCTTATTTAAGCCGCTGTAGGGCAGAGGGAGCAACAATATGATGATCACTTTTACAATAGACCTATAAGTGAATTGAGCTACGTGCAGTTTCATATCCGGACAATGGAAGTAATCCACCTGTCACACAGTTTGTCCTTTTTCTCCTTCGCTCTCTGCAAACTTGTCCTCTGTTCATCTTCCATGTTTAACTATTGCGTAACACCGAACAGCACTGGAAGCATTTTATCCATCTTAGCCTCTGAATGTGTTTGTTTTTAACCACACAGCTCCTCTGGCATCAAGGTGTTACTCCCACGGGAAGCAGGAGACGGATGAAGAGTTTGATGCCCGCTGGGTGACATACTTCAACAAGCCTGACATCGATGCATGGGAGCTGAGAAAAGGCAGGTCTTTATGAACACCGATCTGTTTAAAGGAAAATTCCGGTTTTTAACACTTTTAGCCCATTTTCTGTAGTGTCCAGGATGAAATCGAATGATCGACACCAAAATTTTGACAATTGGTCCTGTCTCTGCGATTTGCCTCATGCAGAATCCACCCCTGGCTGCCTTAGAATGGCTCCCATAGTGCATG
>NW_015151098.1:317831-321487 GCF_000732505.1 Cyprinodon variegatus
CTGTGAATATCTTTCTCTGTGTTGGATAAACTCTGAGCCAGTCCTAATTCACCACTGTTTAAAATCCACCATATTTTAGCCGTGCTACATTATAGTCGCATATAAAGCTTCTATTAATCAGACTAAATGCTCTCCTGCCTGTTTTGTTGAACTTTATACAGGATGTTTATAAAGAGAAGCACCTAGATGGTGCTCCTTATCAGGTGAAAGGAGACATCAGGAAATGATCCATTAGACTAAGCACTGCTTAGTTGGAAAACAAACTCCTTCCTTCACATTTTTTGGTGGTTTCTTAGCCAACTTGGTTTGTTTGCAAACTAGCCAAGTTTGCTATTAGACCATCCATAGGGCTTAATGAAGCTTTATATGAACATTGTTTGTATGATTCAATCAGTTACTGGGATCTTTCTTTTGCAGAGACTTGTTCTGTTTTATGCTGGTGAAGATTCTCAGTCATCCAGGTCATAATCGCTCCAAAAAAGAAAATTCAAAACAATCCACTGGACTTTGTTTCCAAGTTTAAAGACATTTTGCTTTTTCAATTCTATTCAGCTAGTCCAAAAATCCTCTTTAACGACCGACCTTTCAGATGGGTATGGGGTATTGCAATCTAACAAAAGAAGCCAAACGACCTCCATTCCAAAGGGGTGGACCTCTTTTTTTCGTTTAAATTTTCATGTTTTTAAAGCAAAAACAAGGCTTTGTTGGGCTACTGTATAAAGCCTGGAACTAAACGCTATTTCTGACATTCTGAATTAAAAAAGCTTCCTGGATGGAAGAGAAACGTCTTCAAACTTGGAAACAAAGTCCAGTGGATTGTTCTGAATTTTATTTTTTGGAATTCTGTTCTATGTTCTGAATTTAAATGCATTGGATTCTACCTTGATGGCTCAGAATTGACTTTATTCCAGCAAATTAACATAAAATCACTTTTATTAGTAACAGAGTTGTTGTGTTTTGAAGAAAGGCGTACAGTGTGTTTTGTTTATGTGTTAAAAAAATGCGGAAGGTATTTTTTTTTTTTTTTTTTACCTTTATCAGTTTTGGTTGTTCAGTACAGGCCTTATGTGTCTGCAGCTGGTTCTTATTCACCAGCTTTGAATAATTTCTTGTCTGCTTTAACAAACAGTATTTGGAAGATGGTCTCCAAGTTTTTTTTATTTTTTATAATGAGTAATGTTTACTTGGAGATTATTTTGTTATTAGTTTTTACATTATGTACGACTCTGCTGTAAATTGTGATGGCGAAGTAAACAGTTTATGTCAGTATGACATTATTGGCTGTTATTAGTTCGCAGCCTAACAGCAGAAGGTTGCTTAGTTACTTTGATTTAGCCGTTGGTCATATTCTGGTGTTTCATAAGAATCACTTATAAACGGGGATTAGGGTCAAGAACAAATGGGTGTGGTTGAAATTTAGAAAAATGGATTCTTCTGTATCTGCTTCAGTTTTAAACGCATTAACTCTGTTTCAGGGATGAACACGCTGATTGGGTATGACCTTGTACCAGAACCAAAGATCCTTGAGGCCGCGCTGAAGGCCTGCCGGAGATTAAACGACTTGGCCAGCGCCATCCGTATCTTGGAGGCAGTAAAGGTAAGAAAACCTCAACGTGTTAATTTATTGACCGCCAACATTGAAAAAGGGAAACATTTTATATGTTTTTAATTTTTTTTTCAGTTATAGTTTAAAGGATTTAACTTTTTATTTCTTCAGGACAAGGCTGGGCCTCATAAAGACATCTACCCGTACGTGATCCAGGAGCTTCAACCCACACTAAAAGAGCTTGGCATCTCTACACCTGAGGAACTTGGACTTGATAAAATCTAAATCAGTAAGTCTATTGTTGTTTATTTATTTAAGCTTTTCATCTCTTGGTTATTTAAAAAAATAAAACCTCTCCTTTTTTTCTTTTTCCCCCCCCAGATCTAAAGATGGACGTGCCCAGGACATAGAGCTCTTTATTTAAAAATTTGCCTCAAGTACGTTTGAATCAAATTTGGCCTTTATTAGGTTGTTTTGCTTGTAAAATATGGATAAATATACTATCTTTGTGTCGTAACCATACTGGAATTTATTTTTTTTGTCTGTTTCTTGAGAGTTCAGGAGCCTACTTAGCAATACTGAAGTATAAGTTACTCCAGATCAAAGCATTACCAAATGATGCACACAGTCTCAACGCTTGTGAACATCTTGCCACCAGGGGGCAGCAGTGTCACATGAATGTAAGGATTCATTTTACTGTATTGTCTGCTTCACTTCTGTTCATTTCAGGGAAAGTGTTTTTGCGGGTTAAATAAAATGCAATAAAAAAAAAGTGTTTTGGTGTCATTACTATTTACTACATATCAACATAAAGCTGATTAAAAAAAAAACACAGCATGGTTGTTTTAAATCAGTATAGAAAATTATTGAATGCAATTTTAGTTGTGGACAGTGATGCAACAAATATATTTGCAACTATTAAACAGTTAAACCATTTCCCTGCTCTATTATATTCACAATTGCGAAAATATATATTGAAATGTTTTAAAAACTTACAATTTTACAGTAATTTGTTAAAATGGAGCAATAAAGTAACCACCAAAAGCACAGAACTAGTCCTTTTACATGCTACCATATGCTAAACCAGCCAAACAGATTTATGGAAACAATTATTTTGCTGCAAGATGCCCAATATGGTATAGAAATGTACTAAACAGAGTCTGGTCTTTAAATGTATGAAATTCTGTATTTCTTTCCCCCCCATTTCCAGGCATTGTGAGACATTTTTCCTTTCAGATTATTTACAATCTTATCCTTCCATTGTTCAACTGAACTTATTCTTTAAAAGTTGTTTAAAGAAAACCTGAAGTTTGACTTCTGTGGCATGAGATCTATTTTAAAAATGCTGCAGACCAAACCCTGAAAATAAGATGGTGCAGATCGGCCTTTTCCACTTTGTTTGCTTGCAGTCCTCAGATCCTTGAATGGGCTGTTTGACTGCTGGACCCTGAGTTATGTTCGTATCCTGTAATCAATCAGGACATGTCAGCTGCCTCGGGCTTTATATAGATTTAGGGGGGAGGAACTATAAGCACATATTACCAGCCGACCGTGTTATCACTTGGGAGGGTGCATCAGCTCAGAATAGAAGCACTTCAAAATATTCACAGATTAAGGTTCCTTACAGCTGTGGTTTATTTTTTTACATTTAGTTACGGTGTTTGAAAGTGGAATTCTAACAGCTGAATCTTTTCCTATTTTCTCATTTTACTGTCAAACTTCAGTTTATTTTTCGATGATACACCCACACCACTTCGAAATGCAAAGTAAAATGTGGCATTTAGGAAAAAATGTTTCCAAACCAATTTCACAAAATGTGACATGCAGGTTTAATAGAGATTATTTCTTCCCAAAAACAAAAAGAACAATCCTCTGGACTTGTTTCCAAGTTTGAAGACGTCTTGCTTCCCATCCAGAAAGCTTTAAAAGCTTAGAATGACTGAGAATCTTCACCAGAGATTATTTATTAACCATGAAGGCAAAGGAACACAGCTAAAAGTTTAAGGTAGGGTTGGGTTCTAAACCAATATTCAACAAATTGACCATCTATTTTCCCACTCTGCAGAATCTGTTATGCTGCTATAGGCTTAGACTGCTGGTGGACATAGGG
>NW_015151098.1:322062-324006 GCF_000732505.1 Cyprinodon variegatus
ACTAAATTTAATTATCTATTCCAATGGAAAAAAGTTTGCTCTGATCTTAAACCTAATGAGTTACATGCATTGGGACAGGATTACCTATTAAAAGCTGCTAGTTGCTCATATTAATTCTGGAGGAGCTTCTTTCTTTAGGCTAGCATCACTATATAGGCATGTAATGCATGTCCCCAGAATAAAATCATAGAAAGTCTAGCTTGCAGTCATGAGATTGGGAATGTGTTGGAAGTATCATGCCGTGTTGAAGCTTTTTCCAGCAACAGGGAAGCTGGTTAATGTTGGATGGAAACCAAGATAATCCAAACCCTGCAGGTCCTTCAGATATTAGGCGGGTCGTAGGGTTACATTTCTGCAGGACAGAACCAAAGCACAAGAAATGGCAACTGTGGAATGGTGAAGGTTATAGAGTGGCCTAGTCAATGTCAAGATTTAAATCCAGTTGAGGGTCGTTGGGTGGAGCTTATTAAGATGTTTTCACAGACTCTCTACAGCCGTTTTCTGACTTGAACCTCTTTCTCCCATTCATGGTTGCAAACTTCTGTCTCTGCTTGAATAGAACGGGGAGAGGGAGCAAATACTCAAAAGACCAAAAGCTTCACATGCAGCTAGAGGTAGATCCAGGAAGAACTGGTGAGCTGGAGCTAGAAACTATTGCACATCAAATATTTTACATTTTATTTTTACTTTTGTACATATTTATGAATTTATTGCCTCCCACCTTTGATGTTTACCCTCTAAGACGGGTTTCTAAACTGGAAACGCTGAAATGTGATCCCTGAGATGTATGGAGGGCCAAAATATATCAAAATACAAAATGTGTCCCATGAAATAAACACATGCTACTTTTATTTATTCATTTGGTTATTCAAGACATTGTTCAGATATCAGGGAAGTGGTGGTCTAGTGATTAGGGCATAGAGCCTGGGGTCCTTAGGTTGTGAGTCCAAAACCCACTACCACAGACTGCCACCCCTGATTGCTCTCCAGGTGCCCCATCATGGCAGCCCACTGCTCTCCAAGAGGATGGCTTAAATGCAGAGGTAAATTTTGCCAATGTGAGATCAATAAAATAAATTTTTTTTCTCTTTTTAAATACCGAAACGCCCCATGAAATATAAAAAAATCTAATAATAATAATTTCGTATATAATATAAACAATTAAATGTCACATATATATTTATATATGAAATTGTATATATTACCTTCATTTTCTATGAATAAATAAAAATAAGAATGAAGTCATTTAACCTCTGATTGCTCCCCAGGCGCCGCACGATGGCAGCCCGCTGCTCCCCAGTAGATGGGTTAAATGCAGAGGTAAATTTCTCCAATGTGAGATCAATAAAGTTCAATAAAATTATTTTTTTAAGTGAAAGCTGAAAAAAAAAAGATATTGAAAATACCAGCAAATTATAAAATACATTATTAAGTACCGAAACGCCCCATGAAATATAAAAAATTTAACTATACTTTACATTTGTGATTAAATAATTTCATATATAATATCATTTCATATATAATATCATTAAATATATATGTATTATATAAAAAATAAGAGTAAAGAAATTGAATGTGTTGTGGATTTGGCCCCTGCTCTACACTGAAAAAAAAATGCAACTCCAGTTGGCATTTACTGAACTATATTTAGTTACTTTAACACAACTGTTTTATGCCCTACCCTGCTAATATGAAACAATTGTTTTAAAGTAATTAAATATGACTGAGTAAATGCCAAAAGCAGTTGCATGATTTTTTTTTTGAGTGTATAGATCCAGGGAGGGGCCATACAGACTGTAAATTTCTTCGATGTGAGATCAATAAAGTTGAATTATTTTTTTATATATATAATTAAAAACTGGAAGAAATGAAATGCACTATTAAATACTGAAATTCCCCATTACATTTTAAAGATCTAACTATAATTTACATTTGTGATTAAAT
>NW_015151098.1:326790-331116 GCF_000732505.1 Cyprinodon variegatus
TTTTTTTTTTTTTTTACGAATTCTGTTTTACTAATTATTTAAAAACAAGGCGATAGCTTCAGCGGCATTGAAATAGAATCCAACTTTTCATCTACTAAAAGATTTTTTTTTTCAAAACAAATAAAAAACTAATTTTTGCAGCTAAATTTATCAGTTTTCTTGAGTTCTAATTCAGATTTTACAGAAAACGTAATTTTTACTTATATTAAGTCAAAAATATGTAAAATTCCTAAATTATGAATATATATTGACCTAATAAGACATAGAATTTTAATTAGACCTAATTGAATAAAAAAAAAAAAGTCTCCTCATTTCCTGCTTTTCTGGGCCCCCATGAAAAAATGCTGGCCCCCTCCTGGCCCCCTGGTACATTTGGTCTAGAACCGCCACTGGAGCTAACTGTGTTAAGAGTTTTGGAAAATTGTTAAAAGTATTGAAAAATCTGTCATGGCAATTGTAAAAAAAACTGTAATATAAATAATAAAATGTTATATATATATATATATATATTTTTTTTTTTTTCTTGATATTCTATATATGCATTTTCTATGAGTAAATAAAGATAAGAGTGAAGAAGTTGAATGCATTGTTGTTGTGGGTTTGGCCCCTGCTCTATAGATCCAGGGAGGGGCCATACAGTCTATGCGTTAACATGATGGGGCCAATAAACCTGCGGGGTGTTAAATTACAACGTGAGGAAAGAGCAGGCTGAGCGTTGAGCTCAGAGGGAGGTCAAACTTAATGTATACTCCCCTACCGGATGCATTCTTTAAAAATAAAAAAATCCGCTCCTTCTTCAGGAGAAATACTCTGGTTTCCTCCATGAATAATAAGCAATGAGCTGCGAGTGGAAAAGAAGCTGATTATTGCTGCAAATAGAGGAAAAAAAGGGAAGAAAAAAAAAACATTTGACGCTTTTTTTTTCCTTTTACGCACGGAGCGGGGCGGGCCTTTGATTGAGCCGGACTGTGGGTGGTGGGGGGCGGGGGGGTCACCTATCGGAGACAATCAAAGATGTTTGAGTTTCCATGCGCAGTGACCAACAGGGAGGTCTGAACCATTTCCACCCCTCCTCCAGCTCCAGCCGGGCCGCCGCGCGTCCTCCCACACCATCCCGGACTTTTAAAGTCTCTCTCTCGGTCCTAAAGAAGGAAGAAGGAGAAAAAAAGAAAGAAATAGTAGTTGAAGACACGCTGCTGATGGGATGTGACTCCTTTCTGCTGGGAGGAAACGAGGAAAAACAGACATAAGACCTGCTGGCGACGATGAATTACTCCAAGGCGCAAATGGTGAGTGCGCTCTCCCCCCCCACCTCCTCCAGCCGTGTTTGTTACAGTAACAAAGCAACAGTCGGTTAATGGAGACGTTACAGAGAGCAGCTTTACCACAGGAGTCTGGAAATATAAGCTCGGAGAAAATGGAGCTGCTTAGTTTGCAGATGCAAATAAAACGCCCTGTTTGTAAAATAAACACGGTAAAGGATAAGATCTTTCACCTTCAGCGGGTTTTTTTCCTCTCTGTCTGCAAAGTAAGGTCTTTATTTGACCTAATGATTGCATGCACACAAGGATTTATCTGTTTTTGATCCAAACTTTAGACCAACTTGGTTCTAAATCAGGCTAGAACTCTTCCTAAACCTGCACACTTATTGACATCAATAGATAAACATGTTGGCTACTTATCTTTTTTAGATATTTAAAAGTTGAATGCATGTTTTTTATGCTTTTGGTTGACTTCCATGCTGATAGTTTTCCTGTTTGTTTTAGTGCTGGGTATAGATAATTTTTTTAGGTTAATCTCACTGTAATCTTGGAATTAATCTAGATTAAAATGGCTCATTTGAATTCTGCCAAAGGGATTAATGAATCAGAATCAGAATTACTCTATTAATCCCTTGCGGGAAATTCTTTTTTTGCAGTGCAACCGTTTACAGAAGAGAGAAATATAAGATTCTAAGTGCAAATAAAATATAAGAATAGAATAAAATAAGGATGATGTGTGTTTGCTTCCTAAATAATGCGTAAAAGTAAAGTCTTTGAACAGGTTCCTGAAGCCAGGTGACGCGTTAGACCAGGGGCTCATCTCCTGTTTCCAAAATGAATCACAAACTGAGTGAGAAAGCTTTTCTACTATGATAACTGGTGATGAAAATAAATAATATTCATTAAAATGTATTCATGTTTAAGTGTTTATTCAGATCGACATGAATTCTGAGCTGTTAGCCTACATAATAAGTCATGATGAACTGTAAACAGTCAGTAGCTTTGGGTCAGTCGGTCCAGGCTCTATTTCTTTCTTCTAACTTTGGAGCCAAACTTTGGTGCAACAGCATTTGAGGATAATACTATAATCTAGGGGTGGATATTGGCAAAGAAGTCATGATTCGATTCGAATCACGATTCACATGCCACGATGCGATTCTATCCCGATGCATCACAATACTTGAAATATTGCGATGCGTTGCGATATTTTCACTGAACACTGTAATAAAAGATCCAGCCCTTACCAGTGGCTGGCTGGCTGGGTGTGATCTGGATCGTGTCTTCCAATTGATACATAACTGAAAGCAACTGAATTCATACATAGCTGTATTCATTGAAATGACTTTTAGAGGTGTTGCCATGGAAACAAATACTGGACAGAAATATTACTATTACTGGCGTGGACACACTGACAAAAAGATCTTAGGATTCATCAAACTTAAAATAACAAAATAAGGATAATCAGTATGTTTACATGGCCTCAGTGGTCCTTTTGCAAATTACGTGCATCATATCAATTTCATTTTTACCTTCTTTGTTTTTAAAGCCTAAATGCATCCAAGCATCTGACTTGAAATGTGATGGAGCCGCGGGGCGAATTTTCATAGTGTCCTCCATGTTTTATTTCATATGACTCGTCTCAGTATCCCGCAGCCGGACATGCTTGTGACACGAAGCAGCGGGCGTCAACACATCCGCAGCGACATCTGCTGGACTGGAAGTTGTATTCCACTTGGTTTGGCTGATGTGCGCCAACCATTCATGTATTTTATTTGTTCATTTTTTAAAATTAAGAATCGATGCAGTAGATCACAAAAATTAGAATCGCGATGCATCATCATGACGATTACTTTGCACACCCCTACTATAATCTGTGTTTAGAAAGTCTCTTTTGAGGTTTTTAAAAATGTATTGTATGAAACTCTAGCTCTATAAATGAAATAGGCTAAATAAATACCACAGAAGCTACATTTCCAAAAAGCGTCCCATTTTACCCATGTTTACCAAAGCAAACACAATGTTGTGGGAATCGTTTGTGGTGATTTAAAAGGACATAACATCGCCTACCTAAAGCGAAGGAGTGAAGTTCCCAGATGGCGTCTGCAGTGACGCTGAGGTAGTTATCGTTATTGACAGATGTCATGTTGTTCCCCGTCGGTGCTAAACACGTCGCCTCGACTGACTTCTCATCTTTCGCTTCTTTCTCTGCAGCGTGCTGGTCATCTGCTCTCATGATAACTCACCTCGCAGTTGGTTGTAAGGTGCTAAAAAATCGAGCCCATCATCTTTAACCATCTGACAGAAGAAAAGTAACTGAGAGCCCTTTTGTCAAAGTGATCTTCTCCAACCCAGGCCGCTCACACTGAGCCTGGTTCTGCTGGAGCCTTCTTCTTGTTAAAGGGGAGTTTTTCCTCTCCACTATCGCTGCATGCATATGTGTGAGGGATTGCTGTAGAGGCAGCAATAAAATGCATGCAGATATTGTTGCTTCAAGCTCATCTTTGAGCAGCGAGTCTTGCAAGTCTGTAACGTGATACAATCTACTGGTTTCCCTTGATTTCCCTAACATGACATGTGTTGTTAAATTGGCGTTAAATAAATAAACTAAATTGAATTTGACAGGCGTCATGACAAGATTCAAATTTGATTAATGACAAGATTTATTGCAATTATTTGATATCCAAACAGAAATTAAAGAGTAGCAGGCGGAAAGATTTATGATGTGTTGATATGGAGCTGAAATTAAAAAGTGGCAGGTCTAATTATTTATGACTCTTTGATATTTAATGGGAATTAAAAAGCGACGAGCTGCCCTTCACAGGCTGATCGGGTTGATAAATGGCCTCTCAAATATCCCCTCATGTGACTTTCATAAAAAGACGGTGTCCAAAGTTGACCTAGTCTGATATCTGGCAAATTATATGGTGCACTTCTATATGCAGAGATTATGACCAAGGCTGAACGATTTTGCCAAAATTTCTAACTTTTGATTAGTTTTATTTTATTTCCATCCATGCATAGAAGTAAACACTTTTTCACTAAATGAAGTGAAATGAAGTCCTTT
>NW_015151098.1:332017-334427 GCF_000732505.1 Cyprinodon variegatus
TAGTTGAAACGTTGGGGTTTGGGGTTGGTACAAAGGAAAATCGCAATAAAATCACAATTTTGTTGAAAAATAATCGCAATTTAGATTTTTGCAAATGCAATTAATTGCCTAGCCCTAATTATAACTACTACTCTTTGTTTTTTCTTTATTTGTCCACAGTCAAACTTATCTGAAGAGCGGAGCTCTGTTGGGGGTCTGCAGCAGTCCATTCCTGCAGGGATGAAGCTTGAGGCGATGATGGAGCAGCTGCAGAGGCATCAGGGAGCTAAACTGGAGATGAACCTGCAGGAGAAGCATCTTCTTCAAGCTCAGTTTCTCTTGGCTCAGCAGGCTGCTGCAGCAAGAGCGTCTGGCTCCAGGCCGGACTCCCTGCTGTTTGGGAAAGCAGATGCAGAGATTCCCCCAGCCACCCAATACGGCCACAGCAACCCTCAGACCAAGACGGTGCCAAAGCAGGAGGACGAGGAGTGGGATGGAGAAGAGCAGGAGATGTTGGAGCCTGAGGAAGGGGTTGAATTAGAGGAAGAGGAAGAGGAGAAGAAGGTTTCAGGCTTCCAGCCTTATTCCACATCCCTGCCGGCTGCTGTGGAGCAAACGTCTCAGCCTCCAGCGGTAAAAGAGGAGAGGGAGGAGAAGAATCTGTCTTCTCCTGTGGGTCAAACCACCTATACACCCCCCACCAGCCTCGCCGACTGGGGATACGAGGAGCTCTTCAAACAGGTACACTGTATTTGCTTTAATGTTAGTGCAAATGTCTTTATATTTCTTGCTTAAACATTTTTAAGAGGGAAAAGCAACATCTGCTGTTTTTAGTTTGGGCTCGCTCCGTCTCTCGTTATTAATAATTGACTTCCTCAGGCTGAGAGTCGGGCTGTTCTGTCCCATAAAGAGGACAGATCATGTCCCCTTTGGCAGGACGCCTGAGCTTCGATGGCGTTTAATTACTGACCAGACCACAGATCGTCTGCCTTTCCTCACCTTGTGCCTCCGTCAGTTTAAAAGAAAAAAAAGCTGCCCCTTAATTCCAAACACTGGATTAAATGTTCTTGGCTTCGGTCCAGTTCAAGCGGCGTGACGACGCCGGGTCAGACCCAAAGAGGGCGGGGGGAGGGGGGCACAAATGAGAGCAGAAGATTAATGGAACAGCCTCAGGTGTGAACTTCTTAATGATGACGCCTCGGGCGTTTACTGCTGTCTGAGTGGGATTTATTTCAGATATTAGACGAGTCAACAATCCAAAAGCGATGATTATGCTTCCCAGATGTCTTGATCTTTTGAGAAAGAAGGCTTTTCTTCTCCTCTCATTGGCTTTTCTCTGCATGTTCTCCATGAAAGGCCCCGTGTCAATATAACATCATGATTAATGAGGCTGGTGGGCGGAGGGACAGCTGGGTTAGTGACTCTCAGCAGGAAAACAGCCACTTATGTTTTCCTGCTTTAATTTTACCAGAGCAGAACATTCTATTGGTCAAATACGACCCCTGGTTTGAGCTTTTTGATTTCTTTTAGCTTCAGAGGCAGAAGACTGACAGATGTGCGACAGGTTTTTGGGGGAAGATGTGGGGTTTTTCCATCAAAACATGTTCATAACCTCTGATATCCATTAAACTCCTGCTGTTGGTTCATAATGTGTTTATAGAGGGAAAAAAGGAGCACAGTTCTTAGTTTTATGGTTATTAAAAGATTTAGAGTTCGACCTCTCAAATGATACAATCTCTATTCTTTAATAAAATTTACCAACGGTGATAAATAAGCTTTAGATTATTTACTCAAGGACAAAGTTTATTAATTTATTACAAACCAGCTGAAATGGAATATTAAAAAAATGTTATTTAAAAGGAAAGAAATTAAATTAACTGCACACGTCAAACATTTAAGGAAAGTCCTCTGTTTAAAAAAAAAAGTAAACAAACTATTTGTTTTTAGTCACTTTCAAGATTTGCTTTGTTATAAATACCGATTATAGTTTATTTTATCGACCATTTTATCCACTTTTACTACCTATCAAAGCAATATTCTGCATTCTTGCATCTAAACAATTACATGTTGTTTTTCTTGTTTATTCATTTTTTCAAGACAATACAATTTCCCTGTAAATGCAAAAAAAAAAATAAATAAAAAATACTGTAGATCCAAATGACAAAAAAAAAAATCTATACATTAATTTTCATCACCAGAGATTGGAATCATCCAAATTTTTGAGTGTTTGACATAATGTTGACATTTTCTGAGCCAAATCAACTTTGTCTAAGCAGCATCATTTGAAATCATAAAAAAAAAAAAATTTTGTATTTTTAAAGGAATATGCATTTGCAGCTCAGATGGTGAAGAAAAGCTCAGAAGTCCAGAAGAGGATTAGGGCCACTGAAAAAATAAAAAAAGTTTACTGATTTATTTTTTTTTTTTTTCA
>NW_015151098.1:335522-336737 GCF_000732505.1 Cyprinodon variegatus
ACTGCTATTTTCAATGACTACTTATTTTTGTCCAGCTTTAACATCGGTATCGATATCGGTTATCGGCTACATGAGTTTTAAAATATCGTATATCGGCCAAAATCCCAATATCGTGCATCCCTAATCTTAATCTTAAAAAGCACCATGAAGGAAGAGATGTGGAGCTCTCAGCTTCACTGACAAAGATGCGAGTTGTTCGGGAGGAACAGGAACACATTGGTGGAAAATGACCCAATTAGGCGACTTTTTACGTGCCTGAGGGGTCCTCAGTAATGCTATTTCATTAATGGAAGAGCAGAAGATCATTAAAACAATAGAGCTAGTCTCTAAAGCAGACAAGGCTACGGCTGTTTGTTAGCTGTCAGAATTTTGACCCTTTTTCCCATATTAAACTAAAATAAAATCAGTTAACTTTTTTTCCCCCAGTGGCCCTAATCCTCTTCCGTACAGAAGAGTCTAATTGGTACATCTGAAGTTTTTTATTCTTTGTTGTGATGATGCCTGATCATTCCTGAGAAACTTGCACTGGAAGCCCTTTCAGGTCCTCGGATATTGAGTTCACGAGTTAAACAATGGCTCCCGAAGGTTCCGTGTTTAATCATTGGTTTGCTTGGTCTTGATTGTCTTCCCTGCAAACACACCTTCAGCTTTTCTGTTTTATCCGCTCCATTTATGATTCCTCTTTGCAGGCTTTGTTCAGCACCACTGTGAGGTCAGGTCACACATAAATGGGGGCCTTAGTTCATCCAGGCTTACAGCGCAGCGAGGGGCCACATGTATGACCTTGACTTGTTGAGGGAGATTTAAGGTCTAATTATTAATCTGGATTGAAGAAAGAGGGTTAACTTTCACTAACTCTGTGTAGGAGTGGTATTTTATTTTAATTAGGCTTATTAAAAGAGTTAATGGGTTACTAAGGTGACCTTTCCAGCGTTTGCAATTACTTGTAGAAAGAAAAACTATGAAGTATTTCACTTATGGTAACAATCTTTACCCACTAAGGCAAATTAAAATAGTTAAGACTTAGCTGAAAGCCAAAAAAAGCAGGATTTTTTAATCTATATTTAACATTTTTATTTAGTCAGTAACTAGGCCACAGCTGTGCAACCGCAGGAACGCGTTTGTGTGTGTTTAGTGCATACAGCTACAGTTGTACGGTGGCCCTGAAGTGCAAACTGCAACTACAAATCTAAAAGCCCAACTACATTAAGGAAA
>NW_015151098.1:337813-338841 GCF_000732505.1 Cyprinodon variegatus
ATAATGTAATTGTGTTTTCCTTAATGTAGTTGCGCTTTGCTTTATGTAGTTTTGTTTTTCTTAATGCACTTCAGGGCCACCGTACAGTTGAGCAAGTTTAACCCCTTGAAACTGAAAAAGAAATCCCTTGTTTGTTTTTTTCCTATGTTCTATTTCATTCATTGCTATCTGAAAAAATGGATGAGGCATTTCAGTGGCAACAGATTAGTGTCAAGATTTATGTTTTAACCAAAGCAGTAGATTATTAATAAAAACGTTGGTGTTCTGAAGTAAGGCCAAATGCTTAAAATAGATGGCTAGAGGTGACATATTAATAAAATGGTTGGCTAAATGAATACCTGGTTTAAATGGTTGATGGAGTTTTATATGGCCGTTGAGATAGGAAAACTTTGACACACTGAAGTAGAAGTAATGATTAAATATGGAAAATATCCACCTCTTTCCACTTCCTGTAGTAGTATTTTAAATAGTTTTACCCAAAGCTTGTTTAGAAAATAGGATTAGGGCAACTGGGAGATTTTTTAGTTTTTATGGCACTAGTGGCTCGCTTTTTCAACAGTATGCTGACAGGAAAGGGGGTATAAGGGAGGGGGAGAGACATGCGGCAAAGGACCACAGCTCAGATTCAAACCTGGGTCGGCTGCGCCGAGGACTAAGGCCATGTTAGTGTGCACATGGGTAGTGCGCACTAACCAGTGCACCACCTGCACGCCCAGTCAACTGATTTTTAAATATTATTTCACTTTAATATAGGGACAGAAGTCTTTAATCTCAGAATTCTGGCTTTAATCTAAGGAATTCTGAGTTGCATCAGCCAAAAAATGCATTATGAAGACGAAAAAAAACATGTACGTCGCACCGAACTAAAAGTCGCAACTTTTTGAAATGTTATACTATCCATGGGCTACTAGTAAGGTGGCCATTTCTACAGCACCAAAAAGGAGGACATTGTGCGGCATGTCGATAAATTACTAAAGTGTACATAAAAATCGGGTAAAGTTACATTTATACAATTCTTAGTAGTTTAA
>NW_015151098.1:340852-341958 GCF_000732505.1 Cyprinodon variegatus
AATTTCACTGGAAAGCCACAGGTGTAAGCTTTCAAATACTTTTTGAATTTTGTTTCTATCTGCTACAGAAGCTGAGATATCAATAATTTACTAGGCGTTGACACAGTTGCTGAATTTACAGAAAAACTTCAGGTTTTAGGGGTATTTTTTAAAATCGGCCATAGGTTTTTAAGGTGTTTTTTTCCAGGCGTTTTAGGCCTAAATGGGTTAAGTGTCTGTGTGAGCAGCAGACCTGTCTTTATGGTCGTCCCTTTAGCTTTGGGCCAATCACTGAAATCCACTCTTACGTCACAGTCTACACTTCTGGTCACAGTCTACTAGTGATGTTTTATGGTATAGGGGCGACAAAACTAAATGTAAGAGCCAACATTGAAGTGTTCGGTGCAGCACGTTTATTACTTTTATGTTAATCCGAACTCGCACGCCGTTCAATTGCAGCTTTTCCTCGACTGCTTACGCCCACATCGCATTGACAACGTGACAGAAACCATGGAATGAATCTCCGCTACCTTTGGTCATAAATTTACGCTCTTTAGTCCATTCTGGGTTAAACGGCGTCCTGGTTTTGACAGGACGCTAACTTTAATACTTAGCATCAGTAATTCTGATCCTTGTTTACTTTTGTAACCAATGAGAAGCAGATCTTTATCTGACACGGCGCCACTCTTAGCCAATCATCTGTTAGATCAGATAGTGATGCATTTTTCATGATTGTATATTGTGCTGCAGCCCAGCAAAAAAATAAAAATCTGCTCTACAAGCCTAGTGCCTCATAAAGGAGGACAAATACACGTCAGGCTGGATGTGGCGCCGGATGCCGGACAGTGCAATGAAAATCCGGACTGTCCGCCCTAAAGCCGGACATCTGGCCACCCTAGCCACTGCTCGAAGACTGCATTGTTTTATTTCATGAACGAGCATCTGAGAAGCAGCGATAACGCGCCAGTTGCCCTGTCGCCTACTCTGGTTGTTTTAAATATCACCACTACTATTGTTAATACTATCACTACGGTTATAGGCGTACATGTAACAGGCCTAGACTACAGGCCTATTTTATACCTGATTTCCACTTTTAATCAGTTCGCTTTTAGAGCATTTTACCGGTC
>NW_015151098.1:343352-344997 GCF_000732505.1 Cyprinodon variegatus
ATGCGTGTAAAAAAAAATGCGGTTAGAGCTTAAAGATGGAAACGCGAAAACGGCGTCTCAAAATCTTCCCACTCTGAAGGCTTGATAAAGAAAAGATTGTTTACAGACCCCCGAAACGCCGGCTTCGTATGGATGAGAGGCTGGATTGGTGAAAAATTTGAGCGTTTAGGCCAGGGTTTGACTTCGTGTGGACGGCGCCTAAATCAAATTTGTTTTGTCTTGGTAAGTTGTATAGTTTTTTTTCTTTTAATTAATAGAATACATGTTGTTCTCATGGTGGAAAAAAAAACGTATGTATGTCGCACCAGAGCAAAAGTCTCATGGCCATCCAAACCAGGAAAAAAGTGCGACTTATAGTCCGAAAAATGCAGCTGGGTTACTGACTGTAGCATTTAAATTAGTTTGGGACCAGGAATATGTTTGGTGGGATCCAATATTTTAAATAGTGCAACAAAAATATTCATATTTGATACCATTGGTTTGCATTTTTGACCAACCTTTTGCTGACATGTGAGGAGATTTTCCCCGTTAGTTTGAGGGGAAAATCGGAAAAAACAAATAACACTTCTGCTTTTATCAAGACGAGGCATCTGTCGTCAGTTTGAATTGTTTTTACTAAAAACACAGCAAACATTGCTGTTTAACTAGCAGCTAACTGATTAATGGTTCCCAGGCTGAACATCTCTGATTAATATCCCAAATTGTGTCTTGTTGCCACATTAAACATGCGGCGATTGAGAATATTTGTGTGACGCACACAAGGATTTGCTGAAGAAAGTACCCTCGGGGCAAGGGAAGAATCTCATGTTATGAACAATGACAAAGACGGGCGTTTTAAAGGATTTAATTCTGTCAAATATAAAAACATGTTTTGTTGCCTGGAACACATATGCTTGTTTTATTCTACAACATGATAATCTAAACACAGGGATGACCTGTGAGGAACAGACAAACCTCCGTCCTGCACTGGTAAATCAGCGGTAAAGCTGTAAAAACCAAGGATTTGTAATGTCCAAACAGGGACTATATAAGGGAAAAGCCTAATCAAATAGATGCTGTGTGGAAAAAAAACAAAAAAAAAAGTACAGTCTGCTTTCAGTTTTAATGTCTGCATCATAATAAAGCTTTCAGAGCACTTCAGCTATAAAATGAGCTCTCAGCAGGCTTTTCTGCACAGTTGCACTCACACTGCCCTTACATATTTAACCTTTAATGTCTTGCTGGTTTCTTGAAGGGGGGGATGGGGATTTAGAAATAACACTCGTCACTTAAAACATGCCTAAGTGCCTGATTCATTCAATTGCTTTCTGCCTTGTTCATTAGGGGACAGAAAGGGATTCTTTTAGGGGCTTTTTTTTTTTTTACATGTGTTTGTTTTTTGTTTGCAGTCTTTACAAAAAAAGGCATTAATGGAAATAGAAAATATCAATGTATTTATCTATTCTAATGGATTCTGTTTAGTATTGTTGACTCTTATCAGAGAAGACCGTCCTAATAGATGTATGGAAACATTCATTGGAAATTTAATAAATTAGAAGTAGAATCTGTCATAAATGAAAAAAGGGATTTTTTTTTTTAACAATTACTTGGTGGCAATGAAGAATTTTGATTGTCCTGGTTCCAAATTCCAACTCATTTCAGGTTA
>NW_015151098.1:345645-349483 GCF_000732505.1 Cyprinodon variegatus
TTTTCTCTTTTCTTAGACTTTAGAAGCTGAGAAGCTGATCAAATATCGGGTTAAATATCGGTGGGGGGCCGATGTCCGATATTCAGTTTTAAGGCCGATACTGATACGGGCCGATTATATCGTGCATCCCTAATTATTACAGTTTTTTAAAATTTGCTTAATAACAGATTCCTTCATTTTTTTTGTTACGCTTCAGGTATACAGAAAAATCAAAAATCAAAATCAAAGATAAAAAGATTAAACAAAAGAAGGGGTTTCAAACTAATTAAATTCAAATTCTTTAGTTTCAGTTTTATTTGCCTTGGAACTAATTATTGCCCAACCTTTAGAATGAAAGAAGCTCTTAAACATAACCTGTTTGACAATCAGAAGTAGGTTAAGGGATCTTTAAAGATAAAAACAGGAAATGCATCAGTCTATAGAAAGTTCAGATAAAACAAATGACTCTATATGAGTCATTTGTTTTACATGGAACAGGTGAATCTTCGCCTGTTCCATGTAAAATAAATGACTCATTCGCCTGAAGATTGGCCTGTTCTACATGGAATCTTCCTAGAAATGGCCGACCTACCAAAATTACTCTAAAAGTTCATTAATGACTCATTCAGGAGGGCACAAAAAAAGAAAAGCATCTTAAATGATGAAACAAAAGTAGAGCTTTTTTGTAAGGGGTTACTTTTGTAACATCTGGTTTAAAACTAAGATATTTGAGAGATTTTTTATTTATTCCTTTTTGTGTCTTTTAATGTCCTGTCAGGCATATTATAGCAGATGGTTGGCTAAGGGTGCGAGGGCAGTTTTACCCTACAAAAGACAGTACCTTAAATGCATATTTTACATTATCTCAAAATATAAGTAAAGCCACTAATAACTAAAAAAAAATGTTTGCGTTTACACAAAATCAGAACAAATAATCTAATCTCTCCGACGGTTCCATCTTTTAATGGCTTCACTTTATTAGATCCTTATTTTCCTAAGAAAGTGGTTTCAGCCTACAGCCATCTATATGTGCAGCCTGAAACCATTGAAGTATCTCGTAAGCTGGCGAGACGGGAAAGTTCAAACTGGTTTAAACACGCCTTTCTTTGAGTTCTCTCCACTCACACTTTGTTTTTGTTTTTATATGCATTGTTATGTGATATGTCCTATAGCAACCACACCCTCTTAACTGACTTTTCCACTGGTGCACTTTGCTGAATGTAAAGAGTTAGAGAACAGTGAAACTGGAGGCATCTGGAGAAAGTCTGAATATTTAGTGTCAACAGCTAATTACCACAGTTATTTGAAATGAGCTGTAATTATTATTTGTGGACAAACAGAAATGGACTTGCCTTATAATGCTAAGGACAGTGGGGATTGCTTTTTTCTCAAAGATAATAGAACACCATAAATAAAAGGAACCTGTTTAAATCCCTGGGTTGAGACCAAGATAAGTCCTTTTTTTCTAACCTTTAATGTGTAACTATAACCAATAAGACACATTAGACAAACAAAATTAAATCTGAGGGAAAAGAAGTTCAGCTATTATGAGCTATAGAGATGTTAAAAATCACTTTTACAAAGTGTTTGCAAAGTTAGAGCTTTAGTCTCAATGAGATCAAGTTAAAAGTCATTAAAATTAATATTTCCTCATCAAATGCGTCTACAGATGTGCTGGAAAGTTGACATACCCTCTGCTTAAAGAAAAGGATGAAATCTCCCAATAACTCAAATGACACAAAACTAATAATAATAAAAATACAAATTGATCATTTTGTTTAATAGATTTTTGTTTAAACATTAATAAAACAAACCATCCCTGAGAAAATGAAAGTACAGTGAAATAACATCCCTGATAACAGGTGGAAAGTCTGACTGAACTTTTCCTGAATATTACAGAAAAATACGTGATTTCAGTGATTATTGCCTCAGTGTTGCTCAAGAGTCAACAGTTCAGGAGCTTTTAATATATCCATATGTTCAAATGCCTCTGCAATTTGAAGATTCCATTTCAATAAATTGCGATGATATTGCAAATGCAATTAATTTCACAGCTCTAGAAGGTGATTCTTTCTCTGCAAGTGACTGAACACTAGCGGGAGCAGCGGATATTTTTAATAAACTGGTAATTGGGCTACTGGGCCAACTTAAAAAAGAAAAAAAGCTACTTCCAATGTTTATTTTATTTTTATTTTACCTTTATTTTACCAGGAAGTCCCTTGAGATAAAATCTCTTTTTTTCGAGGAGCAGTAGAGTAAGACATATAAAAACACAGGACAACATAATAAAATCAATCATAAACTTGACTCTAGAATAACAGTTACAATTCTCTGTGCAAGCGGTTTTCAATAGAGATTTAAAATGCTGTAGCGGAACAAGAGTCCGTCATTGCAGGGAGTTTTGAATATTGTGCCACGATCATGGTGCTGCATAGAAAAATGTTTTGCCAAAATCTGTGTTGATCCTGGGAATTCTGAAAAGAACACGTCTTGCAGAACGTTAGTTGTAACCACTGTTAGCTACAGACATGAGGTGACACTGTGTCGGGTTATTCTCTCGTATCCAAGGTTTCGTTAAAATTTGCACTCATAAAAACATTTTAAATTTTTGGATGTATACGTTTTTCACAAATCTTGAACATATCATCTTCCTTGTGAATAACCCTGCCTCAAAAGTCATAAGAACAGGAAAGCTGATCTGTGTGCCGACATTGACCGACTGGTTCCCAGGCGGTAATTCCAACACGAGCATTTGCCAGTTTCTATATGTATTGTGTGATTGCTAATGCACTTTAAAGGTATTGGGGTAGCCTGATAAACCAGACTAAATGTGAGATTAAATGTGTAATTTAGTCTGGGCCCGATGAATGAGACATCGGAAGATTGTTGATGAGAACAACCAGTTGTTTTTCAAACCATGTCTGTGCCTATTGGCCAACGCTCTGAACAATGAGCGCAACTGACTGTGACGTAGTAAGTGCGACAGAAAGCAAACAGCGTGTGGGTAAAACGGCGAATACGTCGTTCTTAAAAATGAATGAGCGTAGATCCTCTTCCTGCTCACGTTTCAACGAAAACTCCAAGTCTAATCCTTCCAAAACTGATTCCAAAGTACCAACATCTCTGCGTTGTGATTGGCCCGCCAATTCTAGGGCCTGGAGCATTGATGGAGGCTAGACCACTCGCAGGCAAAAATGATTTTGGCTGCTGATGGGTGGGGCTAGTTTACTATGCTAGTGTTGGGGAGGATTTTCATACATTTTTGAAAAGACCCGCCCTCTCTACTTCCAAAAAAATAAAATAAAAAAATGAACCTGCTTAACCCTGTCCCCGCTCCCAAAAGGGAACATCTATTAAACGCGTGAGAGCGTGCACAAGCCGATTTCTCCTCGTGCACGCTCTGTTTAACTTGCTGTTTGCATCGCTCATACAAGCGTACTTTCCAAAAGAAGATTTGCAATTTTTCCACTATGTCAGACTCACCACTGGTAAGTGAAAATGGGGACGAGCACGTAGGACCAGCACGTATCACCAGAATGATTGACAATTAGGAGGACAAATTACTTTGATGATCCACCTGGAAACAGAACATCCTCCACTATACCTTTAAAGGAAAACGCCGGGTTTGTTTTACATCGGTCCCTTGATTTTCCGTTATTCCATCATGTTCTACTCACCCATATGAGTTTAGTGTCATTTGGAGCCGTTCTGAAGATATTCCGTTAGGTTATATCCAAGTAACGTCTTCCTATGGGCAACGGCTTGAAAAAACAAACTAAACTGTTCATCATTTATTCTTTATGGTACGCCAGCATTCAGAACATGTAGGCCAATCACTGTCCGACAGACATCCGCGGTT
>NW_015151098.1:350433-351900 GCF_000732505.1 Cyprinodon variegatus
CTGTTCTTTCCCACTCGCCATACCCACACAATTCTCCACAACAACTGATTTTTTTTCTGCTACACCCGGCTAAACGGCTTCGCTTCTTCTTCTTGTTTACTACTGGTGGTTGGCTTTGGTCGCAGTACCGCCACCTTCTGCTCTGGAGTGTAATCGCTTCCTCTATGAGAAAAAGGAGCAGTGCTCGAACCGAACGAAACACACGCGAACTGAACCGAGACAGTCGAACCGAACGATTCCGACGGTTTTCATAAATCGTCCCATCCCTAATATACAAGTACTCATAACTGATAAACTAGTTAATTTTGTGTTTCCACTATCTGAAGACATTTAGTGTGTTTACTGTTGTGAAAGATTATTGTTTTCCAAGCGTGTTTCAGAGCTTGAATTTCATTACTCTTTAAGTTAAGGTCACCTTCCAGAATCTCACTGTAATCTTGGAATTAATCCAGATTAATCTCGGCCCATAATATGTCATGAAGAACTGTTTATAGTCTGTATCTCGGTGCCAGTCGGTCTAAGCTCCATTTCTCCATTTTCCATCAGTCACTCAGGCAGACAAACTTTGGGGCAACAGTTTAGAAAAGTTTAGAAAGTCTCCTATGATGTGAGGATCCTGAGGTTTTAAAAATGTATCATATAAAACTCTAACTCTAGAAATTAAATGGACTAAATCAATCCCACAGAAGCTACATTTTCAAAAATCGATTTTTGCCGTTCTCACAAAGGGTTTTTACTGCAGCTGTCAAACTCTTATCCTGCAGCTTTTACATACATTTCTGCTTTAACAAACCTGAATAAAACAATCTGGTGTTTACTAGGAGGGCATACCTAGGAAGCCGATTAAGTCATTTGATTCAGGTGTGTTTGATCAGGGTGACAGCTAAGAGTTGCAGGACACCTTGATCAATTGTTTAAAAAGATATACCTTCATAAATTGATGTAGCCTTATCATTTAACGAGGAATTAAGAGGCACAATCTTTGTCCAATAAGTGACTGAAACAATAGTGATCTCTGTCAGTGTTTATCTTTGCTAAAAATGAATACAACCTTTAAAAAGATTCTGGTTTAACTGTTTTTCTGAGTAATGCATTGATTTAATTATCAGTTCCTTTTTCCTATGCTTAACTCTGCAGCAGCACTACCTTCATTTAACCCCTAAAACTCCTGTTAATCTCCCAGATCTGCATCTTAACGAGGTCCCCCCCTTGCAGTCAGGTGATCTAATTAAGGAGATGGGATTGGGACCCCTACCTATAAGTAATTGCACACAAGTTCTGTTCACTAGCAGTCTGCTCTGAACCAGAGAGACTGTTTATGAGAAAATGCCTCGACTGAATCAGCTTTCAGAAGAAGTTAGGAGAAGGATCGTAGATAGGGATGCAGGATATTGGGATTTTGGCCGATATCCGATATTTTAAAACTCATGTAGCCGATAACCGATATCGATACCGATGTTAAAGCTG
>NW_015151098.1:352713-353852 GCF_000732505.1 Cyprinodon variegatus
TTTTTTTTAGACTTTAGAAACTCAGAAGCTGATCAAATATCGGGTTAAATATCGGTGGGGGGGCCGATGTCCGATATTCAGTTTTAAGGCCGATGCCGATAGAGGGCCGATTATATCGTGCATCCCTAAATCGTAGGACTGCGCAATGTGGGCGAGGGCTACAAGAGAATTTCTAAAGAGTTGAGTGTTCATCTATCGACAATCAGAAAAACAATCTACAAATGGAAGAAGTTGGGGACTGTCGCCACTCTCCCCAGGAGTGGCCGACCCCCAAAGAGCAAACCAAAGGGACAGTGTGCTGTCCCAGAGAAGGTGGAAGAAAAAGATTTGATTAGTCACAATAACTGCATGTGTATGTCGAATGCATAAACATGATAAAACATTGTTTTTTAAATAGTTTCATTCTATTTGAAACTAGAATTTGCTGTATTTATTGCTAGAAAAAAAAACAAAGGGGAAATGATTTAATGATGTGGTGACGGAGAAGAAATCTAAGAGGCAGAGAAGTTTTTTTTTTTTTGTTAACATATTGAAAAAGAAGGGAACGTTTTCCCAGTTTTATAACATGATGTTGTTTTTACTGCCTGCTTTGCAAAATTCGTATGGAAATTAAAGCCCGAACCTGCAGCTAACGACAAACTGTGTCTCTGCAGCGAGGAAGCGGCATCTGCACAGAGGACGCCGATGGAGCAAAAGCAAGAGGAGAGACTTCTAGAGATTTTGCCAAGGTTGGATTGTGTTAAAAAAATCTAAACAAAATGTAAACACTTCTAAAGAGAGATGTTTAACGGTTTTTCTATTTGTTTTTGACATCATAGCTGTACGAACTGGATGATGATCCCCATCGAAAGGATTTTCTTGATGAACTCTTCGTCTTCATGCAGAAACGAGGTCATCTTTTAGTTTTCTCCATTTTGTTACACATTTGAGTCCCGAGCGGTTTAACTGTATTATTTGATGATTTTTTTTTTCTTTTAAGTCTATTTCAAACTATTTGGATGCTTTTATTCATTGTTTTGCCATAGTAATGAAATACTGCTTAGCACTTCCTCGCATGACTACCATCAACCTCAGTGTTTAATCTGGACTTAAATTCAATTCAGTTTATTTCTATAGCTCCAATTCACATCATGTCATCT
>NW_015151098.1:356529-358549 GCF_000732505.1 Cyprinodon variegatus
CGATTATATCGCGCATCCCTAATATTTATTTATTTTATTCAAACTAAAAAAGTAAACATACGTTACTCATTTGCATTAACAAATGCCTAACAAATTCCTAATCCTTAGGGTTTAATTATGCTGTTGGTCCATTTTTCGCATCTGGAACAGCTTCATCTCTTCTGAGACGGCTGACCACAAAGTTTAGGGAATTTTTGTGAGGTCACACACTGATGTTGGATGAAAAGGCGTGGCTATGGTCTCTGCTCTAATTCATAGTCCTGTTCATCCACACCAGACTCGGCCATCCATGTCTTTATGGAGCTTGCTCTGTGCTCTGGTGCAGTTGTGTTGGAAGAGGAAGAGGTGAACTCCAAGCTTTTTCCACAAAGTTTGGAGAAGGAAATTGTCCAAAAGTTCTTGATAGAATATGATGGTGAAGATTCTGTCTTTCAGGCCATAGTCATTGCAGAAATGTTTAAAAAAACAATCCATTGGACTTTGTTTCCAAGTCTTAAGACATTTCGCTTCCCATCCAGGAAGCTTTTTCAATTCAAAATGTCAGGAATAGTGTTGAGTTCGAGGCTTTATCCAGCAGCCCAACAAGCCTTTGTTTTTGTTTAGAAAACATGCAAATTGAAACAAACGAATGGGTGGTCCACCCCACCAAAGGGTGGACCTGTTTGTTTGAACGTCTTGGTAAAACGCCTTTCATTGGAACAAAGGAGCCAAGCCCAGCTACTGAAAAACAGCCCCACACTATAATCACTCCTCCACCAAACTTTACACAGATCAGTACCATTCTCCTGGCTGTATTTAAAGCTACTTAGTTTGCTAGTGGGCTGATATATACGTAGATCCCTTAGGAGGCTTGTGTGGCAGATTTATTTTCTGGGTTTTTTTTCTCCAATATGCCTCTTTGAACATTTTGGGTTCCTGATCTCTGATTGGAACATCTGATTCCAATAATAATGAAGGGAGAGCAAATACTGTTGGCAATATAATGTATGTGCCCATCATAGGGAGAGAAGATAAAGTAGAATTGTTTTGATTTTTGTTTTCTCTTTAATTTTCATCTCTAACCACAGATTCTCCATTTAACTCTGATCTTTGAGCCTCTCTGACAGACGGACATGATTCGTTTTAAACCAGTAGCAGAAATAACAGCTGAATGCCAAACTTTTAAGATTCATACAGAAATATATCTAGAAACTATTTTTATTCTTTTTTCATTGGATTGTGTATCATTTCATTTTTCCTCTATGCATAAAAAATCATAAGGAGGTAATTAAGTTCAGTTGCAAAAAAAAAACAAAAACAAAAAAGTTTGAAAGAAAAAATAAAACTAGAAATATACTTTTTTTTTTTTGCCTGCCTGCCTTTTGACTTGTGGAGCGTTTGTTTTTCTAAGCCGGCGTGTTTTCAGTCGAAGCACAGCTAATCGTATTCCTACAGCTGCGCTTTAGTCTCCTCCATTAATTGGCTCCAAACAGGATTGCGGGGGTTAAATGTCAACCAGCGTCTCTTTCAGACCTATTTGGCTCCACAACACCCCCCACCCCCTCCCCGCTCAATCAGAGGCTTTTGCTGCTGCTTTCCTCCCCACCCCCATTTATCTGAAATGAGCCTGATTGGTCAGGTCGATCCGCATGGATTACACAAGATAAACCTCATTACCTAACATTGACCTAAGGCCCTCAGGTGTGCACATTAGAAAATGTTCTCATCCTGCCTTTTAATCCTCTGTTAATAGTCTACTAGCAGATCCAACATGTTTGGTTTCAACTACTCTGCAAGACAAAAACCTCTGTTTTCCTAACATCCATTTTCCTTCTGTGTGCAGGAACTCCTGTGAACCGCATTCCCATCATGGCGAAGCAGGTGTTGGACCTGTACAGGCTCTATAAGCTTGTGACGGAGAAGGGAGGACTGGTGGAGGTTATTAACAAGAAGATCTGGAGGGAGATCACCAAAGGTCTCAATCTGCCCACCTCCATCACCAGCGCTGCCTTCACCCTCCGCACTCAGTATGTGTGTTTTT
>NW_015151098.1:361114-362178 GCF_000732505.1 Cyprinodon variegatus
AACAGGCGCTGTTGCTGATGAACAATGGGAAGGAGACTTACGGCACTGTTTAACAAAAGGGAATTTGTTTAAATGCAAAAAAAATGGGAAAGCTTGTATTTTTTAAGACTAAACATGCAAAGAGGGGCATTTACCTGGGCTTTGTTTCCACCTCCATATAAAGAACCGTGTTGAGGTGCAGCTGCAGGTGATTTTTACCCCTTTGTTCCATATTTTACTGTTATTACAACATAGTGATCATAGTTTGATGGACCGGAGGAAGGTTTTTGCCACCGGTAATAACTGCCTCCTTACTTCTCCTTATAAATTGTAGGAAAATGTAGTTGTATAAATAAGTAAATAAATAATTTCTAACATTGAGGCTTATTTTAAGTTGATCAGCTGTCGTACTTTACAGAAATCAGCAGGCCCCAAGCAGGGATCAGGTCTAAAAAGTGGAAATGGGCTTTAAGGAAACATTAAAAGAGAAAATAAAATTTGACCTCAATGAATAAAATATTTTATTTATTTTTTATTACCGGTAAAAAAAATGTTGAAGTGCAGCTGCTGGTGATTTTTTTTTTACCCCTTTGTTCCATATTTTACCGTTATTACAACATAATGATCATAGTTTGATGGACTAGAGGAAGATTTTTTTGCCAACGGTAATAACTGCCTGTTTAATTCTCCATATAAATTGTTGTAAAATGTAGTTTTATAAATAAGTAAATAAGTAATTTCTAACATTGAGGCTTATTTTAAGTTGATCAGCTGTCGTACTTTACAGAAATCTTTACAAAAGTGGAAATGGGCTTTAAGGAAACATTAAAAGAGAAAATAAAATTTGACCTCAATGAATAAAATATTTTATAATTCATTAGACACACTAAAAAATACACCATGATGCCATAGTTTCGGTACGCAAAAGAACGAAATGTTTGTTTTATTACCTTTTTTCTATTGTTTAATCGGGTTCAGTTTACTTCATTAAACTCTAAAAGTAAATTTACTCCACAGTGAGATAAGAAAAAATCAGCAGTTTTCTTTCTCTCTGGCTTTTGCAGCTGTTTCTTTTTCTTTCTGTA
>NW_015151098.1:362893-364800 GCF_000732505.1 Cyprinodon variegatus
AAGATGAAATTCTTTTCTCAAATTGAAATTATGTGCTCTTGCATTATGGCAGGATAATTCTCCCATACTGTTGGGCTCATTTTGGCATCAAGACCATTATTCTTATTGCCCTATAGCCAGATAGGACACTGTAAAAAAATAAATAAATAAAAACACTAGATCTTTTAATTTATGTACTAAATTTCTTATTAAATGTATGTTTTTTCTTGCAGGTATATGAAATATCTGTACCCATTTGAGTGTGAGAAGAAGCGTCTGAGCTCACCAGGTGAGCTGCAGGCTGCGATCGACAGTAACCGCAGAGAGGGTCGACGTCCCGGCTACACCAGCAGCCTTTACCGCTACTCTCCTTCCCCGAGTTCGGCTCCGCATTCCTTCCTGTCCTCACCTACGATGCAAACTACCCCTACCTCACACAACGGCATGAACATGTCTGCCAGTCCAAATTTAAAAAGAAGCACAGGTAGTTCTGACGAAGATCTCAAAACAGAATCTGAGTTAAAATCAATCTGATGTGTTTTGACTTTTTTTTCTTTTCTTTTTTCGATCAGATGAAACTTCTACGCCTGTAATATCGAGGCTGCCTCTGTCTCTGAGCCACCATCAGCAGCAGCACGGTCATCCACATCAGATCGCACAAGTCGCCACGTTAGAGCATCTCCGGGAGAGACTGGATCGAGCAGCAGGTGCCGCTCAGGTCGACGGGCCGGAGAAGAAAATGATGAGGCTTGCAGAGGAGCAGCAGCGCCTCATGCAGCAGGCCTTGCAGCAAAACCTGCTGGCAATGGCGTCCCACTTTAACCCCATGAGCCTCAAGCTGAACAACGGACATGGTGTGTCCTTTATGATTCCTTATTAGAAATGCCACTTTAAGGATAACCATGCAGAACATCTGCCGTTAACTGCCTTCTATGTGCTGCAGAAAAGAAAAAGGATTTGTCACTCAGCATCTCTACTGATGGACCAGCGAGCATCAGCGTGTCTGTGGAGGTCAACGGTACGGTTTACTCAGGTCAGTTATAAAACCTATACTTTATGGAAAACGTTGCATTTATTGTAATTTAACGCAATACAATAACAGAATGTGTCACAACGTGGAGGTGAACAAAAAAAGACGTGGTTCTGGAAATTTTCCAAGCAAGAAATTAAATGTTCCTTCTAAGTGTGATTAACCACTTCACTCTGATACCCCTAAATAAACCCCAAGGCAAGTAGATGGCATTTAAAGTGAGCTGATGAGTCAATATTAGTGCTACAAACATGTTTATAATTTAATCTCTGTATAAATGCAGCTATTCTGTGAGGACAAGTTTAAAAACATTAGAAAACACAGCAGACGGATCACTAATACGGTTACAAAGACGCCTAAAGCCAGGTTAGGACCTAACACAATGTTAAATAAGTAAAAAAGTGTATTTACCCTTAATTTGAGTAGTTAAAAGAGATGATTTGCCAATTGAATTTGTTTTTTTCTGTTAAAATAAGATAATTAGATAATATGCACTTGAAATATTTTAAATGTAAATTGTCTTGTTCCATTGGCCAAATGTCTTACTTACCTCCTCAATAAAAAAACCCACTTATTTTAAGAAAAGATTACATTTTTTGCATTGTAAGCTTTAAATTAAATTAGGGCTGAAACAATTAATCGGATTAATCGTGATTAATCGATTATTGAAATAATGTCAACTAATTTAGTACCGTATTTTCACGACTATAAGGCGCATATAAACGTCATTTTTTCCCCCTCAAAATGTGCGGCGCGCCCTATGTGTGTTCTTACTGCGGACATTTGAGACCGCCATGAGAACGTTAAAGGGGGAAGTGTGGGCGTGGATTGTGTATAAAAGAACAGGTATGTCCTTAATGCAGAACTCCTCATCTCCTCATTGAGGAGATGATGAAAG
>NW_015151098.1:365915-367227 GCF_000732505.1 Cyprinodon variegatus
GTCTACCAGTTGTCACCATGCAGCCAGAGCAGCAAAGCTGCACGGTGCAAAAGTGGGTCTGGCGTTGGGCGGAGCTACTCTATCCTTTCTCTGCCTTGCAGCTATATTTGCTGTGATCAGTGGGAATAAAGTAGTTTAAATATGTTTTTAAGTGAGAAAATCCACCTGAAAACTTAATCAGTGCAGTCATTTCATCCAGATTATCATCCTGCCTTCCAATATAATTTTTGTCAGAGCCGCTCAGACCCCCACATACCAGCGGAGCACTGTCCGTAGGAATCCCATTCAACAGCAGCCTCTGGCCGGGTCGCCTCCTCGCGGTTCACCGCGGCAGCTGGAAGGTGTTTTTCATCTAAATAATCTAAACTGCAGGAACCAGGATAATAAAAGCGAACACATTCTGTCGGCAGATTTCTGCATTTTAAGTTAATTTATGCGTCAATAAACTGTTTCAGAGGAGCGAACACAGTTCTGTGTCATCAGCGATGTGTCTGTCTCACGGCCAGCTCCCAGGTTTGATTAATAAATACATGAATAAAGGACAATCATACTCAGTTTTGCTCCCGCTGTATTTTTAAATACGCAGTAGAGGTATTTAAAAGTAGTAGAGGACATGTACCGGTATATAAAACCCGCGCCCTATAGTCCGGTGCGCCTTATGTGTGTGTTAAATACAGTAATGGGACACATTACTGAGACTGCGCCTTTTAGTACGGTGCGTGAAAAAAAGGTAATTGATTTATTGTTGACTGTAAAAATGCCTTTAGCTGACAGAGCAACCCACTTAGGGCAGTAATCTTTTATCAAAATTGTAAAAAATATATAAATATTTTTTATTTAAGATAAAAAAAACCTTTCCGTCTGTCAATCTGCTCTATCCAGAACTCAAGTGGAAACGTTTTTGTGTTATCTGGTTTAATTTCGTAAAAAGAACCTTAAAGAACCTGTTGCTATCCAGTTATTAATAAAAAAAAATAATCGACAGATTAATCGTTTTGCGAATAATTGTTAGTTTCAGCCCTACTTTAAACATCTCTCTGCAATCTCAGCAGAAAAGATAAAAGAGGAATCCGGAGCTGCAAACTGACTGTATTTAGGGTTATTTAACTCCATCCATCTTCCCATCAGCACTGACTGGCCTCTGCTGAAGGTTTCATGTTGGTAATGGTGTATTCTCCACTATATTCATGGTGCAGTCTATAATGTTCAGATCCAGTCTGTTTGATCAGAGCACTATCCTATAAAAATTAGCCATGTTTCCTACCTGACTTGTGTTAATCTTTAACTTTTTATATCTTATTTTAACTGTTTT
>NW_015151098.1:368889-371352 GCF_000732505.1 Cyprinodon variegatus
ATCAGGATGGTCTCACGAGGCTGTGTTCTTTGACCAACTTCATAGAACTGGATTTTTTATTACAATTTAAACATGTAACTCCGTTTACAGACCTTTTTGAGTTGAGGACGCCTGTAAATGAATCTTGGAGGCTCGTCACTTTATCAGCAACTGACCAAATTAGTGATCTTGATTTGTTCTATAGTGAAACTCCCTTTAACTGCAGGAGCATAAGGCTCTTTGCCTCCAGCAGCTTTGCTGGGATTCACATGGATTTTATTAAAAAATGGGTTAAGGGCTTTCAGTTGAGAACATGTGATTCCATCATGATTCACTCAGTGTTTTTAGACGTTGCAGCAGTTTATTTTATTCCCCAAACCTAAAAGGAGACTTGTAAAAAAGTGAAAGATTGACAAAGCCCTGCTGCTGACTTGATGATAACAATGTTGCCGTAGGCTTTTTGCATTAAGGTTTGCTGATCATGCTAAACGGCTCCACAGGTTACGTTTGTAACCAGTAAAACCGTCCTGTTTGTCGACGCTTTATTGACACTGACCTGCATTTCCTTGTAAGTGGAGTCATTGTGCCGTCCTCGACATGTCGGTTGGTTGCATTGCTTCTAATGTAAATAAAGGAGCTGCATCTGCCATGCATTATAAACTATATCAACTTATTTTTTCTTTTTCTTGTTATTAACACCTTTTTCTGTTTTATTTCATTGTGCAGGGACGCTGTTAGCCCAGAAGCCAGCTGCTCCTGTCTCATCACAGATCATCACTCCTGCAGGCACGAGTGGCTTCAGCGCCCTCTCCTCATCGCACAGTCCATCCTCCTCCTCCTCCACCTCCTCAAAGGGACCCAACTGAAGCTTTTGAAATCTGTCTGTAATCCACCTAATATGCCTCTCCTATCTAAAAATAGAAACTTCAGGGAAAAATAACCAATCAAACAGGAAACAATCAATCATTTTGCAATTTCTCTGACAGCTCAATGTCTTTGGAATGATTTAACATCATTAGTTGACATGAAAGCTCATAAATCTAGATTTAAATCTGTTTACTTTAGTGCCTGTTAGTGTTTTCATTTTTTACGTAGCAAAAAATCATCTAAAAATATAAAATAAAACTTGGCCTAGGTTGTTATGAAGTGTGTGGAATGCACAGTATTTGCATCCTTGGTAAAGCTCATTGGATTTCAGTTTCATTGTTATTGATTTCCAGTAACTTTATCAGGATTTGTTTGCATAATGGTGCATAATAGTGAAGCTGTGCAGCTATAAGAGACCAAAAAGCCTTAGCTCTGCGTCATAGCATCTATCTTTAACTGATTCACTTATGCCTTTTTTTTTTTTTTATCTTTTCTGGTAATTGTTCAGGTTAACTTGACTGCTACTTAATAGTTTTCTTAGTGAACTTCAGGGAATATATATAAACTGAAACTTGCATCCATAGACGCAACAAGACTGGATGGACTCTTTCATGTTGGGATCTATTTACTGTTCTTTTTTTTTTTAATCTCTTGGGGTTTAAACGTTTATTTCATGCCAGCTGTGAAAGTGAGATGATGTTTATGCAGGGAACTGTTTGTAATGTAATGTTGAAGCGGTGCAACTTTTACCTCAGTTGTCTTCCCATGTTTGTAAGTTTCTCATCCTTGTTCAATATCTGCTAATGTGTTGCTTTGTTGTTTGTATAGAAGCAGAGAATGTATGGGTGATGATCTCCCTCTTTGAGAAAGACGAACACTGACACATTGCTACCTCATTCTGCTAGAAATATGCAATGCTGCATGCGGCGTGTGTTTGTTTTAGCCAAGAGCTAAAAATAATCTTTGTGGACAATCAAATAGACATATCTTTGCCACTGTGTTATTGGCATTTACCTCTGTGCTGGTCCTCGGTTTCATTATTTGTTTGGATATGCAGCCATGAGAAATAAAAGAGTGATGTGTGGTGTTTGAAAACCTTTGGATTCCTAAAGCTGACTGAACTGGTGTTTTTATAAATATTTCTCCAACAATACATTTATACGTTGTTTTCCCAATCTATGTTGCAGCCTGAATGAATTGGTAAACTATCAAGGGTGTTCCCAACTTCTAGCTCAATAGTCGCTGAACTCCCTGTAAGGAAAATGGATGATTGGATGGATTCTGTGTCAAACTATTCATATTGTATAGTTAGAGCAAAAACCTAGGAATACTAAGATTTATTCATAGAGGTTAAACAAAAATCATAAAAATTTTAATTCCCTTTTATTTGAACATAAAATGATGATTTAAAAATCCAGAAACAAAGGAAACGGATCACTGAAGAAGTGCCAGAAGAAGACGATGTTTATTTAATCCTTTGCTGCAAAAAACAAATTACTCTATATAAAATGATTGCATAATGCGATCAAAGCTATAACAATACCAATACTGATAAGACTGTTAATTTCAGTACTGTTAATAACAAGAAGCATCCATTTTCTGTCACACTTATCCCTG
>NW_015151098.1:373206-376205 GCF_000732505.1 Cyprinodon variegatus
ATGTAAAATCCTGAAATTATTTGCAAGATGTAATTCAATAACAATGTTATACATGTATATAATCAATTTAGCACTTTTGGCACATCTGTATTATGCTCAATTTTGCTGTGATGGATTTATATAATATGTTACATGATTTATAGACTTCATTGACTTTTGCAATGTGATATATATTGTAAGTTAAAGTCATCTACTAATGCTATGAAACTGCCAGTGTCTCAAAGTGATGAATTTATCTTTATTTTAAAAGTTTAATTCCCCCTTAAAATGAGAACATCAGCGTCGTTTGATGCTGTAGCGCACGTATTGTTTACATTGCGACCGGTCTAACTAGGGTGAACAAATATGGCGGCCGTTGGCTTCACCTCAGCCCCATACTACCAGCAATCCAGTGAATAGAGATCAGTGGAGAAACCTTCAATTGAATCATTCCAGTGGTTTCAAACAAAAGCTTTGAATTTGGCTATTCTTAGCACAGCTGATTAATTTGATGATAACAAAACGCTTCGCCATGGTAACGGAACACAGTTTTTAATAACTTCACAATATGCTTTTATATGAGTTTTTTTTAGTTTTTGTTTCAATTTATTAAAGAGTTGGAAAAAATAGAGGAAATCTAAATTGATGTCTGTAAAGGTTTTGTTTTTTATCTCAATGTTTTCTTAGTTTCAATCAGGCTCTAAACTTGATTTTTGAGATTAGGTAAAGAATCTGCATGCCATGCGAGGGAAAGAGGGAGTATCAAAGACGTCTTAGTAAATCATTACTTCTTTCATCCTCCTGCTCTCTGCATGCTCTCTGCAGGCGGTGCTACAGGAAGTCAGAGCCCATGGGGTGAGGGGATGTTGGTGGGGGATGGGTTTTTAGGATTTACTGCTGTGATAGTTATCCTATAGTGACAACTCACTGGCATCTGGGACAGCAGCAGAATAGAGATGTTAAAGAGGTATTATGTGCTGGAAAATCCCCACCCACCAGGGAGGAGTAATTCCCGTCAAGTCACTCAACAAATGAGAGCAGTGCTTTCCTGGGATGAAGACTGGGAATATGTGAAGTTTTAGGGTAAATATTTAGTTCAAACAGTTAAATTATAATGCAGATCGTGAATATTAGTAGAAATCCTGCCTCCTTTTTACAGGAATTTGATTTTAAGATTTTTTTTTTCCTGTTTTTGTGCCTTTATTGTTCTAAAAAATGGATTTACTTCATCCTCTAAAAGTGACTAATTCCTGTCAGGTACTTTTTAGGGCTGAGAGCCAAGAATCATTTTGAAAACATGAGCTTTTTGATATGATCTTTGGACTGGATGTTTTTTTTAAGCAGGCTCTGACCTATGTGATGCATATTTTTGGTACCATGCCTTATCACGATGAAGAGTACCCAGGCCAACCTCTGTGGCAATCTGTCCTGCTCTTCTGCTGCAAGGGTATGATTGAAGGAATCATGGTCGTTCTCTTCTTCTGGCTCCTGGTGCAGGTCCTCTTCACCAAACAATTAGAAGGTATGATCTTAAAGGTGATGCACATATTTATCTAGTTTACAACATAAGGCTTTCAAATATTACTGAATTTTATGTTGAATAAATGAATTTCCTTCCAGAAAAACAGCTGGGTAAAACACATTTACTGAAAACATATAAGTCATTTTTCATCCATTCTGGGAGAACAGGAACCTGTTCAGTACAGGATTATACACAAAATCTGGTTATCTTGGTTTTAATGCTTCGGTGGGAAAATCTCAGATTAGGCTTTACCTGTCAGTTTATGGCAACAGATCATTGTTGGGGTATTAAAAAAGTTCACGGCTACTATGTTTCTCAGTGATTAGTGAAAAATATTTAAAAGTTAATTTTCAGTTTTTATGTTTATTAAATAAAATAGTGCAAAACTGAATCTAATTAAATCGATTTTCTTGAAATAAGTGCATTTTCCATTGATTTGCCAATGATGAATTAGGTTGATTTAGGATGATTTAGGGTTAAAATAAATAATAATAATAAAAAAAAAAAAAAAAACGTGTACTCCTCTTATTAACCTGCAAAAGATAAGAGAAAATACACGTATATACGTTGTTACTTTTAGAACAGGTTTGCAGCGTAGAGAATTGTCAAAATGAATAATTTGTCTTTATTGTGACCTCATATTGGCTGGTACACTCTTTGTTGAAAAATCTTTTCTCATTACTTTGATTTAATAGCTCAAGAATAAAAATAAATAACTTTTTTAAGTCAATTCCGAAAGCTGCAATCTTAAAAAAAGAAAATTTTTGTTGAAATACTCGTATTTTCTTTAAATGAGAGGATTTCCCATTTATTGAGTATGAATTAAGAGTAATTCCAAATGATATGGGTATCTCTCACTGAAGCCTTAAAAAAACTTTTTTTTTAAGACTTGGTGCACAAATAATTAAAATCAACTGCTGAGTAAAATTACAATTTCAATTTATTAACGCTGTGTTGTAACACTACGCCTCTAGGCATTCTTTAGTAGTAATAATTTTAGGTTGCTAACAGTGGGATGAACAAATTAGTTTTTAATATCATTATGGAGGCTATGTCCATTATCTTAGCAATGCTTCCTTAGGTGGCTGAAGCATATGGGCATTTACCTTGGCCACACTGTGGCTCTACTTTTCTTATACCTCATCCAAAATACTCACGTTATCCTGAGCTATTTTCTGCACAGTGTTGCCAACTCCTCAGAAAGGAAAGTAGCTATTGGCTGTGCTATAAGTCTCTAGAAGTTGCTGAATGACGTCATTGCCTAATTTGCATAATATATATATTTTTTCAACTTTTTTTTAATTTAACTTTTTCTTTTTTCCCTTGTGGTCCACTAAGGACCTTAAAAAAGCATGCTAAAACATGAACATTTTGAACCATAACATTTTTTTTTTTTTTACATTACATTAACAATCTAAATGGGGGAAAAAAAGACTACGGTATAAAGAATCAACGACAATGTGGGCAAATATTAATTATTTTTTTTTTTTTTTTTTTT
>NW_015151098.1:377236-379204 GCF_000732505.1 Cyprinodon variegatus
GAGCCTGGTTCTCCTGGAGGTTTCTTCCTGTTAAAAGGGAGTTTTTCCTCTCCACTGTCGCTACAAGCTTGCTTAATGTGAGGGATTGCCTTTGAGTCACTGAGTCGATGCATTCAACTGGTTTAACTTGGATAGAAAACTTTGAATCAATCTGACTGGATGATCCGGTTGAATCGTCTCTGTAAAGTGCCTTGAGTTGACATGTGTTGTGAATTGGCGCTATATTGATAAACTGTATTGAATTTATGTATCAGTTCTTCATCCCTATTTTCCTTTAAATGGTACATGTTTTAGATGTTCATTTGTTAAAGAAAAATCATTCAAAAACACGTAAATCCTTTACTACAGTATTTGTGTTTGTGTCCCACTTATAATCCTAATAAATACACTACATAGACAGGTCTGGACTTTAGCTGACCAACACCAACAATATCAAACCTTTATTACAGCAACCCTTTAGTTTACAATGATTAACCAGCAGAGTAACCTATTTGGAAACAGTCTGCAGCTTCATGCCTGATGACTTCATATGCGACTTTAGATATATTTTGGTAATCAAAGTGCAACAATATTAGTGAAAAAGGTTGTCTCTTCATTTTAGCAGAAGATTGTGCCTCTAACACAGCTCTTTCTTACTCCTGCAGTTCATCTTCAGGTTCTTCTTCTGGTTGGACTGATCGTGTTTTGTCTGTCGTTGATCCTGGGATGCATTCTGTGCTGGAAGAAAAGTGACATTTCTACAGCAATCTCTAAACCGGCCCCACCACCGCAGGCTGCTGTTGAAACTGTGATCTCTACTCAGGAGCCAAATTCCTCAAGAGAAACCGCTGGATCCGGGCAGCTGTATGATGAGCCGCATGGAGAAACGATGGAATATCCCTCTACCTTTACCAGTCCAGCACCTTCTGAGGGTGAACCTTTTTCTCATGTGTTCTCTTATCCAGCTCAAACTCCAATCGATGAAGACGAGCAGGCAACATCTTATTTTTCCCTGCGTCGCCTAAGCTCACCAATGCAAACAGCCCCACTCTATAAGCCCATTCACCCAAGCCGTGCTTCCCTGCCTTCTTTACCCAAACTGGGGATGCAGTTTGGGCAAAGCAAATCATGTAAGGCCATGCAGAGGCGCTGCACGTTGGCTGGACAATATAAATCCTCAGATGAACTCAGCAGACTCACCAGGTCCAATATCACCTCACAATTAACTCCTGAAAAACCGATTCCACTGGCTCCAGTGAGCTACGGCTCCAGTGCATCCTGCAAACCGCTAATATCCAAACCTTACCTGCACTTCTCTGCCGCCTTTTCTCCAGCGCAGCAAACGCTTACAGTCACTATTTTAAGCCTCTCTGGGAGACCTCAGAGACTGGAGGACATAACTGTCCTGGGTAGTCTACCACCTTTGCACACGTTTCCGACTCCAGCGTTTTCCCAGAGCAGCTTCAGCCCTGAATCCAACAACCTGGTGCTGATCCTGAAGGTGAGCTCTGTGAACGAGCTGAAAAACTGTGAACTACGACTTGCTCCCTATGTGCAAAAGGAGCAGAGCCAAAGAGCCACTGCTTTAGGGGAAGTAGTGTTGAAATGCGGAGAGACAGACTGGAAATCAGAGCATCCATTTCACTTCATGAAAGAACTGGACCCAAACAATCCACAAATTGAAGAGGTGTCTCTGAATGTGTTTTAACTTTTGAAATTTCGCCTGTTTTTGAGTTTGTCTTGATAATTGCTGTTGCTGTTGATTGGACAAAGGTTTTTAGGAAGCAGGATCTTCTGAGTTACTCTTAACAAATAAACAACCCCCATTGCAAAGGTGGTGGACCCGTTCGCCCGTTTCAATTTGCATGTTTTCTAAGCAAAAAAGGCTTTGTTGGGCTGCTGTATAAAGCAGGGGTCAAATAAAGAAAGCAAACAACCAGTAAAGGTCCAGAGACATTTTTAATTATAATCCATTACTTTAAACAGAAT
>NW_015151098.1:379714-380824 GCF_000732505.1 Cyprinodon variegatus
GCCTGCTGTGTCTAAAAGTAGCAGCAGCAGCAACCCAGACTGACAGCTCATTGGCTCATTTGGATCACGTGCAGCCTGGAGCCGGACGCTCCCCAGGGCTTTACCGTATTAACAGGAGAAGAGGCGCAGGTAAAATTAGAAACTGTCGTCGGACAACATGCGGTAATTTATAAATATTTTAAATCAGGTTGGGTCTGGACTGGATCCTGTCCGCTAATCCGTAACCTCTGCTATAAAGCCTCAAACTCAACGCTATTTCTGACTTTTTGAATTGAAAAAAATATCCTGGATAGGAAGAGAAACGTCTTCAAACTTGGAAACTAAGTCCAGTGGATTGTTTTTTTGTTTTTTTAAAAAACTTTTTTGGAGTTACTCTTATCAGTTAACCAAACGTCATAATCAAGCATCTATTTCTTATCAAAAGCCTGCATGTTTAGGTGGTATTTTTCCTCCAACATACCTCATTCAAAGCAATAATTTGACACATTTTTTCAATGAAACATTCAGAATTTAAATCACAAAAATAAATGTAAATACTCTTCATTTAGAAAACACTGGGCTGTCACATTGGAGTGAGAATATGACATTAACGATGTTACGGGGCTGAACTGAAGACAGTAGGACTACCCTCACCAGTGCAACAAATGCATGGAGTTAAATATTTTGAAGGAAACAGTACCACCGAACTCTCCTTCAAGCAGTAAACAAAGAAACTAACAGAAATATGCTGTGAAATGATTGCACTTGTGTCTTGAATTCCCATTCTATACTTTGCAGAGACTCTTTGCACCAATAAAGAATAGTTTAAGGTTTCTTTGACTACTTTGAGGCAGTCATAAACTTGTAACAGGATACTAAACTTTCATCCAAAAGTCTTCCAACACTTATTCAGTGTGAGGGAAAAACAAAAAAGCAAAAACTGATATAATGCCTTCAAAGTAAAAGTCTCATATTCATGTAACATGATAGAAAAAAAAGACCCCAATGGTAAAATGTAGAACCTGGGGAAATGGTACCTAAGGATTGTTGGGTTCATAAATGTAGGTTTGCAAAAGAAGAACTGAAATACACAGTAATGGATACAACTTCTGCAGAAGGAGAGACAGTTGA
>NW_015151098.1:382133-383264 GCF_000732505.1 Cyprinodon variegatus
AAAAAGTTATTTCTTAGTTATTTCTACTATCTGAGTTTGTTTGTCATTGACCCAGTCAGGTAAAGTTTTGTAGCACCAACCAAAGCAGTAACTTCCAGTTTGAGTTTGATGCTTTGTATTGTATTTCCTGTCGATTCAGATAATCCTGCTTTTTTATTTTTATTTTTTACATTTATCCACTAAATTTAGAGTCTAATAATCTCAATAGGATGCAGTGACGTGTAACGAGCGTCGCTGTCCACCGCAGATCCTCACTACGCTTGAATATCAGGTTCTAACCCACTCTGTTAGAACCACAGTCCTCAGCGCTGACAACCTGGACAGCCTTGTTCAGACAGCAGCAGGTAAAACCATTCGAGAGCCTCTAAAATTTGACACAAGTCGTATATTTAACATGTATCCTGTAAAAAGCAGGCAAGTAGAACTTATTTTTCATTTCTAGGGACAGAGGTAAAGTAATGTTTATCTTTCATGTTCTGGGGATTAGGCAATATCTTGCAGAAGCTAAACACAACAGGGGATCATCCCTTTTTGTAATGACATTGTACTTTAATCCTTCGCAATTTTCAGTCCTTAGGAAATGTTCCAGAGTCTGACTCCACAGACAGAATCTGATAGTTACACTGCAGAAGCAATGTCCTTATTGCAGAGCAAATCCAGCCTGCAGGTGAAACAATTTGATTTTTAACATAACATTCTGCACAATGCAGTACTAGAGAGAAGTAAACAAACAACCCCAATCCTGTTTTCTCACAGTGAAGGAAAAAAAAAGATCTCTATTTGATATGCAATGTAGACATGAGCTGAATATGCACGTTTGGATAACGGTTAATTTCATAAACCCACATGTGGGCAAAATTAAACATGCAGGGTCAAATGTACACAGAGCCAACATTAAGCTAATGCCATATGTCTGACAGGATATATAACCAGTCTCTCATCAGAGATGTTGGACTTTATTTAAATTAGCTAGTTTTCTGCCATAGAGTTAGCCTTGCCTGGAGTACAGTTGATGCCATTCAGAATTTCCCCACTTTCCTTGACTGGCCCTTGGCTGCAGAGATGGGAAGTAACAAAGTACAAATACTTCGTTACTGTACTCAAGTAGATTTTTCTGATATTTTTACTTTA
>NW_015151098.1:385150-386843 GCF_000732505.1 Cyprinodon variegatus
ACGAGACAAACACTAAAACCCTCTTTCCACTGGCTGCTAGGATCCAGGACACGAACCATGAACTAAAACTGAACAGACAGACTGGAAGAAAGACAAGTAATGATCTGGCACTGAATGCTCAGGCTGAACTGAATATAACCAGAGGAAACAGGTGAGAGGAATAAATTATAATTGAGGCAGGGAGGGAAAACAGCAGGTGAAAGAAACCACCGATTAAGGGAGAGCAAACAGGCCAGATCATGACAATTTGCTGGGAGTCGCAGGGAAGTGGGCTGCTGTTCGGCTGGCGTTTGACTGGGAAGGGCCATTTTGAACAGCTGCTACTGTACATGCATTCCCATTTCACAACTTCAATTATTTACATCCGTTACATTTGTCCAGTGGAACACCCACTGGTGTCCAAGTTTTCCCCATCTGGCCCATGAGCCCACTGTGATTTCAAGGGAAATTCATTAGAAAGTTCAACAATAATCTAAAAACCATCAAACTGGAAATCAGTCGAAAGATACTGGCACTAAAACACAACTTTCCACTGTCAAACCAGTTTACAATCAATATGGCCTCAAAGCTTGCTGGTAAAGACATAATTTTCACCATTTCACTCCTTTAAAGTTGACTTAAATTTGCAGCTTGAAATGTTTTATGACCTCTTAGGTCAATATTTTACCTAAACCACAAGAAGATTTATTTTTGAAAAGTCAAAATGAAGATGCACATGCTTCCTCGCTCAGTTTCGCTTCGTGAAGAGAGTCTCTTTGGTTGTCAGTTGTACCTCTGGATGAAGCAGACCGATTTAAAAACAAGATAAACTAGCTCCAGCTGTTCTAAGCTGATCTGAAATCAACCCTTAAGTAGTTGGATTTTTGGAACGATGGGCGTCCTCACAGGACAATGGTCCCAAACACACTAAACAGGTTTTTTCAAACACATATGGCAGGATTTTACAAAAAAATGGATTAAAAAAACTATCTACTTAAAAGCCAAGTCCTCAAAAAAAAGGGAAAGGAGCTCTACCGTTTCTGAGTAAAGTATTTGTTTATATTTAGCCCAATTTGTGATGTCTAAAGAAAGCCGTCGCTTTGTCTGCACAGTAAAAGCAAGCTTTAATTGGGCCTGTGCATCTAAGGAAACTGGAATCACTGCTTTGATCAGGCTGATTAGTTAGATTTAATCTTCCTTTCAAAAGAGAACATTTGATAGACCTACTTTTACTTAAATCTAGATCCCTGCATAAAAAAAAGGTTTTTTTTTGCTCTGATGTAATGTTCTAATCCTCAAAGACATGTTATTATTGACTGTAAGCAGAAAGAAATCAGAAATAAGATCTATATAGGCTAAAACATCAGTCTAAACAATCAACATCATGTGTCCCACTATGTGAACTAAGTTAATAAAGTAAATTAACCTCTCAAAACCCACCGTTTTAAAGCATTTACTACTAATAACTCAGAATGCATGAAAATTACTCCCCGGTTAAATGTTTACCAATGTAGACATGTTAGACATCATTGGAAAGCTTAGATTCTCCACAATTCAACCACCAAGATCATTTTATGGACACAGCGAGCAACAAAGGACAATTAATACAGATGTAGCAGCAAACATTACAAAGCTGTCATGATCTGGCCTGTTTGCTCTCCCTTAATTAGTCATTCCTTTCACCTGTCGTTTTTCCTCCCTGCCTCAATTATAA
>NW_015151098.1:388880-390410 GCF_000732505.1 Cyprinodon variegatus
CTGCTCCTGTGCGTGACCACCTGGTCATGCTTCTGGTCCCAGTCAGACTCTGAACCCTCCTGGGAGCTCTATGATGCCTGGAAGTCTGGATCCTGCCTGTTTCTGTCTGTCCCTGTCTGTTCTGGATCCCTGACCAGGATCAGCTTCCAGCATGTCCTCTGGAACTGCAGCACTGGGGACACTCTTGGTCTGGACTGTTAAACCAGGTAAGTGACCAACCTAGATAATCATATATCAGTTTATCGTGGTCACTTGCCTATGTTTCCTCCCCAGAGTGTCTGAGATTGGGCGGTGCCCCACCCCCCCGCCTGCAGTGACCGCGAGCCACAGCTCCGCTTTTGTTTTGTTTTTATTTTAATAAACCTTTTGAACTTTCCTACTGACTGTCTCTCCTGAATACTGGGTCCTTCTGTCCTCGCTTCCTGACAAAAGCAGCCACAACAAGCAAGCATGTCTTTTATTACTGCTGTTCAAAAAAGATTTTACGGTACCTCTTATTTTTGAGAATAAAAAAAAACAACTTTGAGTCATCTTTAAACTGATTCAGTTTGGGTTGTGTTTTACTCACCCAATTTTCATGTATATATTCAGAAACTAGAACATGTTAGCTTTACAATAATGCATCACACATGTAATTTGGGCTTACAGTTCCTAAGTTATTTGCTTTTCCATTTGGGTAAAATAGGCGAGAATTTCCCAAAAAGTGGTGGAATTTAAGAGGCTATCTTTTTGATACTTTACTAATTTAATGAGATGCACACATATAATTTATAAGAAAGGGTAGTTTTAAAAAATGCACAATAAATTTTTGCTGTCCATTTTGTTGTTTTTTATTTAACTGAAGTGTAACCCGGTGATATACCACCCAGAACAAACTGTGGCTAAAAACTCAGCCAAAAAGTGTATATGGACCTTTTCATGAACATTTATATTATACTATATCTGCATTTTGGGCATCCAATGAAATTATTCCTTCACCAGCGTGATCAACAAAAAAAGAAATAAAAATGTTAAGAAGTTTTTATTTTAAGCTGAGAAATCGAGCTTTGTAGAGATGTTTCTAAGCTAAATCTTTATAAAAATCAGAAGAATGTCTGTAATAGATGGATATTGGGTACTTTTAAGTTTAACTGATCTTTTATGCTAAACATAGATAGTTTGACCCTTACTTGTTAATTAGTGCCACTTCTTCCATCTAATTTGGATAAATAATTAATAAAACCGCTCTTTATGACAAGTTAAAACATAAGATCAGATCTAACACTAAAAGCTTTATAACAGTTTGCAATGTTTGTGAATCTGTACACAGACTAGCAGGTGGTGATCAATCTGCACCATGATGGAGTTTGGATCAGCAGCAAACAAACTCTGCAGCGTTCCTCCCCCACAGGGATCATTTTCTTCGTGTTTGAGCTTCCTCCAGGAGACATTAACCAGCTCTAAATCTAGATAAGTAATTTTTTCTTAAAATAAGTGCATTTGTTCTTGAATTGAGGAGATAAAAGAGACATTTTGCCAATGGAACAAGAC
>NW_015151098.1:391762-392750 GCF_000732505.1 Cyprinodon variegatus
ACCTATAAAGCCAAGCCAATATAACGTGGATCACTCCCTTTTATCTTCCTGTTCAAAGGGAGTTTTTCCTCTCCACTGTCGCTACAAGCATGCTTAGTGTGAGGGATTGCTGAAGAGTCAATGAGTTGATGCAATCAGCTGGTTTTCTTTAGATAGAAAACTTTGGTGAACTGTAAAGTGCCTTGAGATGACATGTTGTGAATTGGCGCTATAGAAATAAACTGAATTGAATTTAAATGTTCACCATTTTTTGTTCATCTAATACATAAAATCCCATCAAAATACACTGAAATCTGTAGCTGCAATGTCATATTGTTGGAAAAAGTTAAAGGCGATTCATATTTTTTTAAGGCAGTGTGAGGTTAGCAAACTTAACTCGACAAAACATAAATGGCACAAATAAAAAGCCATATCTTGAGTATAATAGAACATCTAATGAAGTAACAAGCACAAAGTTGGCTGGTACTTAAAGATGGATAGGTCCGTTTGATTACAGAGTTGCATACTGCTTGTTTTTTTTACAGATTTGCAGACATCCAAGAAACCTAACTGTCCTCCTCCTTCACCTCCTCTTCATCGGGATCACAATCATCCAGCTGCTAAACCAGGGATATTATATCAGGTTGATATCAGCAGGAAAGGCATTCTCCTCCACTGCAGGTTAATCGCTGCAGTTTTCAGTGTGGGCTGCTTTAAATCCAAGAATTTTTAAACTAAAAGAAGAAAGGGAAATATTAAGAAAAACAATGTTAACATTCAAACGAGACAAATGGGAAAAAAGACACAATCAACACTGCAAAAAATCTAAATCTAGATAAGTCATTTTTTATTAAAATAAGTACATTTGTTCTTTAATTGAGGAGGTAAAAGAGACATTTACACTTAAAATAAGAAAACACAATTGCATTGTCTTATTTCAAGTGCAAATGATCTATAATCTTATTTTAAGTGTAAAATGACTCATTCCATTGGCAAACTATCTCATTTA
>NW_015151098.1:394582-396677 GCF_000732505.1 Cyprinodon variegatus
GGCTACGCTCTACCCCTTCTATTCATTCTAGCTAATCTGAATCGTTCAATTCAATTTGGAGAGCGAGATCATCTGTGGTAGCAGCACTAGACATCTTCCAGGCATGTGAGGAAAACCAGCAGCAGTTCAGCAGACAGGATGAAGGAATGGTAGCCGGCGCGCACGGATGACGTCATACACGCGCTGCTTTGTTTTTAATAAATATAAATAAAAAATATATAACCGTGGATGTCTGGGGGACAGTGACTCGCCTAAGTTATGAATGCTGGCGTACAATAAAGTATAAATTATGAACAGTTTAGTTTGTGCCTTCAAGTCGTTGCCCATTGAAAGACGTTACTTGGATATAACCTAACGGAATATCTTCAGAACGGCTCCAAATGACACAAAGCTAATATAGGTGAGTAGAACATGATGTACACTGCAAAAATAATCCAGAAATAAGTAAAAAAATTCTTAAAGTATGTATAATTACCCTTAATTTGAGCAGGTAAATAAGACGATCTGCCAATGGAATGAGTATTTTTACTCTTAAAATAAGATAGTTAGATAAAATGCACTTGAAATAAGACAATGACATTGTTTTTTCTTATTTTAAAAGAAAATCATCTTGTTCCATTGGCAAAGTGTCTCACTTACCTCCTCAATTCAAGGAAAAATGCACTTATTTTAAGAAAAAAATAACTTATTGAGATTTCTATTTTTTGCAGTGTAATAACTTAAAATCAAGGGCCCTATTGTTCCCCTTTAATAACTTTACTTTTTAACTTTTCAATCAGCTTTTACCTTTTTCTTAACTTTTTAACTTTTTTTTCAGCTTAATATGCAGTAGCTAATATATCATTCGAGGGTTCATCTAATTGGTCAAATGCCAAAATAAGATGTGCAGCCATGTAGCAGGATCTTAGCGGAATGGCTGGATATAGATCTTGTGCTTCTAGACCTCACTGAGGGACGGGGGGATTTGTAAGGGGTATGCAAGTGATCAAAAACAGTAACTTGCCCTATAAAGATCTATTTGATCATTATAAAACCTAACAGAAATTCCTTAAAACACAGTCTGAGATTGAATAGAATTTTTTGGCTTTAACAGAAATTCATACTCAGGGGAAATTAAAATAAATAGACGGCTAAGGCTGAACATAAATACTCTAAATAGACTGTTAGTTAAAATTCTCTCTCATCTCTTTATCATAATGTGCCTCTGTCAGTCTGAGTAATGTTAATATCCATCATACAGGCTGCCTGCGTGCCGCAGAGCTTTAGTTTAGGACGGCGACACGTTGTAACTCGCTCCTATCCTCTTACATTTTCAGTCAGATGTGCTCCAGCTGAGCGGTACATTTCTCAGCTCCATATCCGATTATTTACCAAGTCCTGGGAGAGAGAGTCATTTTGGAGATTACTGCTCAGACATGTTTGACGTGGCGTTTAAGGGGTGACCTGCAGCTCTCCACTCGGACCGGATGCAGTTTGATTAAAGTGGAAGCTGGGATTAGCTCATTCTGCACATATGTGAACATATATGTAGGTAATGAAATGGGACGCTCACTTGATTGGATAAGATTATGTGTGTTTCATGATATTAAAGCCATTTACAGATAGCTGTATGTAATAATTACTGACATTTCAGTGTGCAGGAACAAAATTACTGCATATATTTGTGGTCAGATTACAGCTAAAGAGATGTTTTTACCAGGAGCGATTCTAGGATCAGAGGTTTAGGGGGGCTGAGCACCCAGAGAGCATTAATTTCACTGTTTTCTACTCATATTTTTGAAACTTTTTCAGTGCATTTTGTCAATGTCTGCCTCCATCGTTCACTAATGCATCGTATCTGAGATGTGTGCCGACAAGCAAAGCAAGAAGCTTTTAAATCAACTTCTTTCGTGGACAATTTTGAATAAGTTTTCATTAAATAAATGTTATTTTTTTGTGTGCCAAAAATACTTTGTTTTACTTGCCAGTTTAACAACTGCTGCTATTTTGTCTGTTTTCTTGCCTTGTTTTTCCTGACCCTTCACTCTGCACACACCTTTGCTGCTCTCTACGCCTCTCCCTCTTTAGACCATCAATCATAAATGGATTCAAGTAA
>NW_015151098.1:399034-401146 GCF_000732505.1 Cyprinodon variegatus
TTATTGTAAAAGTATTAAAAAACAACTCATATTTTAGGGGTGCTTTGATTCAAATTAGGGTTGCTTCAGCACCCCAAAAAAAAGAAAAAAAAAAAAAAAAAACGCCTATAGTTTCACATTTATTCTAGAGTTTGTAAAATGTGCAATTTCAAAACTTTACCTAAGGATGAGTTTCCCGTTCTGCTTCCTCTTCTTCTACCAGTTCTCTTCATCTTCCTCCAACAGCGGCATTAAAGCTGAACCCTGCTGCCAGTTTGTCCTGTCTGCAGCGGCCTGAAAAAAATGAATTGGTTTAATATTTTTGATGCATTGTATTTTCTACGTTATTCTTCTCACCCGTTCAATTAAAGATGAGGCGGTCCAGTCCTGAGGTGTGAGGGATCCACTTTGAGGCGCTGCTGTTTCCTTTGCCTCCTTTCCTTCTCGCTCCTTAAACAAGCTCTTTAACTACGATCAAAAGGATGTGAGAATTTAAATCATCATTTATTGATTAATTATCTACATTTATGACAGATAAAGTATTTTGATCTGATTGAGACGACCTGAAAATGCAAACATATTTCTATTGGTTGATTAAATCCTAGGCTGATCAGTGATGCAGTGGGAAGCACTGCTGCCTTGCAGCAAGAAGGTTCCACACTGGAAAAACGACCTAGAAATAAGTAAAAAATTCTTAAATAAAGTGTATTTACCCTTAATTTAAGTAGGCAAATGAGATAGTTTGCTCTTAAAATAGGATAATTAGATAATATGCACTTGAAATAAGACAATGCAATTGTGTTTTCTTATTTTAAATGTAAATTGTCTTGTTCCATTGGCAAAATGTTTCTCTTACCTCCTCAATCCAAGAACAAATGCAGCTATTTTAAGAAAAAAATGACTTATCTAGATTTTGTTTTTTCCAGTGCAGGTTTAATTCCTGGACCGGGGTCTTTCTCTATGGAGTTTGCATGTCTCCCTGAGCATGCTTGGGTTCTCTCTGGGTACTCTGGCTTCCTCCCACAGCCCAAAAACATGACTTTATGCTTAATTGGCTTCTCTAAATTCTCCTAAGCTGTGAGTGTATGCATTAATGGTTGTTTGTGTTCGTTTCCCAGCGATGGACTGGCGACCTGTCCAGGATGGGCCAGCCTCTCGCCCGTAGACAGCTGGAGATAGACACCTGCATCCCTTGCGACCCCGCTTTGGATAAGCGTGACGGAAAAAGGATGGATTAAATCCTAGCAATCGATTCAGGTTTAAATGGCCACCCCGCCACATTTAGGGTGGGCCATGAAAACTGATTTTGAATTTAATAAGTCATATCAACATTTTTAGAGTGACTGTAGCAGCATATATTGGCTTTACCCGATTCAATAGTGCTAAAATTTTATTGTCTAGAAGAATAAATCCAAACAAGCATTGGCTTCACTATGAATGTAAAACTGTTAGTGTCTGAATTAGCAGTTGAAAGAGAGCACCAGCCTAGTATTGCTGATCATATGGCCAATACTATGTTATATAATTCTATTTCATTATGACTGATTGTCAAAAAAGATGAAAAAAGGCTCTTAATGTAATCCTATGGCTAAATCCCCTGTGGTCTATGCCGTGTGTTGCTCTACCTGCTCAGTGACCAGCCTTCTTTGCTGCTCCACCTCAGGATTAAAAGGACAGATGGTTTTTTTCTTCTTGTCTTCAAAAAGGAGTTTCCCATCTTTAGCCTGAAGTTAAGACATGATTTACACATTTTTGCATGTAAGGTGCTTTGTACATTTAGGGGCAGAGATGTTAAATCCCCGGCTGGATTTTTGAGATTCTATCAACAACCCCAGAGTCTCTAGATTTATTTGTCTTCTGGTTTATTGCAGGTAGGCAGCTAATAAGGGAAAAATCAGAATAAAAACATAAATATTTAAATCAAAGCAAGACTGAGAACTTTGTTCAGAAATTTGAGCTGGTAGCTCCCATCTAAGGAGAGACCTTGACCCACTCTTCTCCTTAAAATATTATTTTTTTAAATTGCCTCCTGTCTGGTAGCTAAAGTTTTATCTCACTCTACTGATTTTCCACAGTAGCGAGGTCTGGAGACTAACTAGGCGACTTTATAATTTTAAAGGCACACTATGCAAC
>NW_015151098.1:401486-404732 GCF_000732505.1 Cyprinodon variegatus
TGTTTTGGGGGGCGCTGTTTCTCCCTTCTTTCGTATATATACATATTTAGATAATAACTTGGGGAAAAAATGAAATTTCACTGCAATTTCAAAAGTTTATCATTACAGTTATTGTAAAACAAGATCATTTAAAGCCTATTTATTTATTTATTAATAAAGTAACACTTCTTATAAATCCTTTACACATAGAATGGTGTTTACTTACTAAAGCCATGAATTTTGGATACAGCGCGAAGGTACTGATATCTGGATTTAATGTGTTTTCTCCTCTATATTAAGCATAGTAAACATGTTTTAATAAAACATACTGTTGATGATGACTTAAATTTTTAGCACAACTCAGTGCAAAGACAATTCAGGGGAGTACTTTGTGCCAGTTAATGTCTTTAACTGTAGTTTAAACCTTCCTGACCGAAGATTTGGGTGTCTATTGTTCATCTAGTGGTGAAGTTTGGAACTTGTCGGCTTGCAGGGAAGAAGCAAGGAGGCGGCGGTGCAGTTCAAAATGCTTTACATTAATTAAACAATAAAATAAGAGTGACTAGTATTAGAATATAAGCTGTTAGAAATAAAAACAACAATAAATCAGGCAGTAAAGCAAATAGAACTGTTGGACAACAAACTTTTAACTTAAAATTTAACTTTGTTATGACTTTGCAGAAACAAGAATAAAACTTTATTATTATATTTATTGAATAACTGAAGTTTCCCCACATTATCTCACTTAATGTCTCCTTCTACCAGCCTATAAGCATATTTGCTGTAAGCATATTTGCTCTGAATGTTGAGTATTTAATTGAAGCATGTTTTTATTCTACAAATTGAGGTGTAAACTTTTCCTTTTGGCTTTATCTCTAAATAATTGATCTATGACATAAGAGTAAGATTTTAAGATTGCATTGTCATCAACATCCTTGTTGTTACTTATGTATTTTGGTTTTGCAGAACATTGAAGACAAATATATGAAAAGAGGACATTAAATTAAAACAAACCTGCTGCAAATTAAACCTGAGGCTCTAGAGCTCAAAAATCAGTTTTGTTAGAACCAGAGCTTTTTACAGTGGTGGCCAATAGAGGGCTCTCTTATTAAATACTACAGTTACACTTCCATCAACTGTGAACAAAAGTTTTTGTTCCAGAAAACGAACAAGCTGCAGTTCAGAATACGTCCTTCACACAGGAAAAGCACCCAGTTTGACAGCAAAGAGCCTTTTTGAGGTTGAACCTCAGCATAATGTTCACTTCCTCTTTAACTCTTCCTGTTCAACATATGTTCCAGGAACTGAATGTTGTGAAGTTGTACAGCTATGTCGGCTTCCTAAACCCCGCCCACCTTAGACTAATGCTTCAGTGCTAGACCATATGTATAAACAATGAGCATTTATTTTTATAGGTTACCTCTAATCTTGCAGTCTCACCTCAACCAGCTGCATGAGGTTCTCAAAATAGGCCTCTTCATCAATAGTGAGCTTGCCGTTTTTGTAGATAATGCGGTAGTGCTCCACCTTCCCGTCACAGCTCACACACAGCGTGTAGTCACCAGGGAAGTTGGTGCTCTCTCTCACCAAGAACAGGCCTGTCTCAGGAGGGTGAAGCAGCCGCTCGGCCTGGTCTCGTGTTATCTTCCCATGAAACCACCTGGAAGAGTAAGAAAAGAGTTAGGACACTAAAATGAGCTGAAGAAAGCGCTTCACAGTGCAATATAAAAACAAAAAGAGTTTTGTTAAAAACAAAAAATCAGTTCATGAAAAACACACAGAGGCAATAGAAGCTAAAAATAAAACCATGTCTTCAATTTTGCTCTGTGAACCAAAACTAATGAGGGATAATTTAGGAAGTTATGGGAGAAGGTAAGAAGAAATATTAAATGGGGCATTTATGTACAAACATTGATGGATAAACTAACAATAAAATCTTAAAATCAGTTCTTAAAGGAATAGTAAACCCAAAACATGATTAGCCTTCATTTTCTACTCACCCCCATGCTGAACAACACTCTGGAGTACGTTTTTGATATCTCAAATGCATCTGGAGATCTGGGAGGCTTCTTGCTGTCTGCTGACATTCAAATAATGGAGGTCTATGGCGCCCGNGTTGCATAGTATACCTTTAATATTCTTCTTATATGCCCAGCACTTTGTTTCAGTAACGTATCTTTACCTATTTAAATGCTAATCCTTGATGCATCGACGGATACTTGCAACCTTCTCAAGCGCACTGCTCTAAACACTAGAGCAACACTCCCCAAATACTCTGTTCACTCAATGACACGCAGGACTACTGTAGCTTTAAATGCATTAAAAATGAATCAAATATGTAGAAAGTGCTTTTGTTAGTCAGAGAGCGAACATAGATCATCAGCAGGTGTTCTGTTGAAACACTTTACTGGGGGAAACTGCTGCCTTTGAGGTTGATATTTATGAAGCATCAGAGGATTCATCTGCTGGGTCTCATCTGATCTTTTTCTGCTTTCTGAAATTAAGCACAAAGGTTTATTTTTTATTTAAATCTCTGTTGGGGGAAAAGCATGCATTCCCTTCACAGTAAGTGTCTTATAAGAGCAAGAGCTCATACCATCCTGCTGCATGTGTATGGAGTCATGGTCTGAAGCATCTGTCCAAACATTTCCACTGTTTTTCAGAAGCTTTTATATCGAGAGAAAAAAGAAAGAATGTTCATTCCAGTTATCCTGAAATTAATTTCCTTTTATTTAGAAATAAAAATGAGATTTCTGTACCTTTTGCTCCAGAGCAGAAATCTTAGTTTGAGCTTCAGTTCTCTCCATCTCTCGTAACGTTTCCATAGTCCTCAGATTGTGCTCTCTAACAAACAATTGTGAATAAAAGTGACTTACTTTAGGAGCATTGCACCTAACAGATTTTATGACACAAGTCTTACTTCTCTCTCACTTCCAGCTCAGTTTCTGTAAGTTTTTCCTTCAGCCTCTGCAGCTCGCTGCTCTGCCTCCAGTCCTGCAAATCATATGATCATGTTCAGGGGCGGATTTACCATTAGGCAAAACTAGGCAGTTGCCTAGTTATCAATACAACTATTCCTTATTTGTGTACATTAATTATGTTTTTTTTGTAATTCAAGTATTTATTGAATTTTTCAATTTTTTAAAACATAAACAAAACAAAAAAAAAAACATTACAATAAAAATAAGAAAGAACAAAACTGAGGTTTAGTCAAAATCCTTGTTTTGCTGCCTTAAAGTCCAAATCAATTTGTAGACATATATGTGC
>NW_015151098.1:405522-407021 GCF_000732505.1 Cyprinodon variegatus
CAAGAAGAGAGGGACACAACCTAGAACAGATAATGGATGTCTATTCTATTAACATTTCTCTATCTGGAGAATGGGTCTGTTTTATGTGTTGTCTTCTAAATTCAGAGGGCCCCCTGCCTGCCTTTACATAGGGCCCCAAATGTCCTAAATCCGCCCCTGATCATGTTAACACATACATTTTAATATTTCAAAATTAAACCTGTAATTGATAGAGAAATATCTTGATACCAGGGGGGGGTTGCCGTGGTTACATGGGGAGTCTGATGAAGCCTGATGCGTTACTGATGAGAAGCTGATAACAGAAAACAGAACAAAAGGTTAGAGTTTTATTCAGAGTATTTTCCAAACATCCGTTCTGTGAAAATCTGTTAAAAATCCACTCACTCTGTCTGTGTGTCGTTATCAACAGTCTGCACCAACTCACTACCTGAAAACATTTATCCACAAGTGCAGATTCTTTAAAGTTTCTCCAAATTTTCAAGCATTCCAAAATGATTTTAAAAGTTTTCATACTGGAGAACAACAAGGCCTCAAAGTTTTCAGACTTTTTTAAATTTTCTTTTAATTTTCTTTCTCATTCTTTTATATTGTTTTTTTTTCTGAAAGAAATCTGTTATGGATGGCATATGTTTAATTGTACGTTTCTGCTTTTCTGAAACTGTTTTTTTGGATTTATGAAAATAAAACTTTAAAAAAAAAGAAAAGAAAAAAAAACAAGGAAAAAAAAAAAACAACTACCTAAAAGCAAAAGCTCAGTGCACTTTAACGCCCCCTTGTGTTCAAAGAATTAACTACATTTTCTTCTGGGTTTGTTAAAGCTTGTAAAGATGGTTAATTTCACTCTCTGATCTCTATTCATTCACAGGATTGCTGATTATGTGGACTTTCTTGGTTAGTTCATCCACTGACTGTGAAATTAGCCGTGGAACGTCTTCCCACAGCTGGAAAACTGCTTGTTTTTGCAGCTACATGCTGTACATGTAGGCATTTTTACTGCATGACTCTGTGGGAGTGGGGAGTACCAGCATGGCGGATGGTGGCTTCACTTTTTTCAGGCATTCAGGAATCCAGTGAATAAATAAAAATCAGTGGTTCCACTTAGATTTATTTTTTAGCTTTTTTTTATTATTATTTTTACCTTTTTCCTGTTTCCAGGCGTCAGACATGGACCTCCGTAAGGACTCAGAATCTCTCTGTGGAAATGAAAATGAGAAATATTCTAAACTTGCTGTGAAAATACAGAATTTTTGTTTTTATCATAAATTAATTACAGATTAAATCCCCTTGGAATATAAAATACTTACATCTCTCCTAAAAGAGAAATATACCTTTTTACATTCAATTTAAAGCAATTTAAACATTTTGTCCTGATAAGGTGAATAAATCTCTGGTTCTTAAAAGGTTTGAAAATTCAACTAATATTAGAGTCAGACTATCAGAAAAGTCTGTTTTTGTTTTGCAGTGTTGACAGTCATAAAGGACACGATTAAAGTCTTTAA